>NW_008663266.1:30317-43814 GCF_000695815.1 Acanthisitta chloris | reverse complement strand
GAGCTATTCTGTCCACCACAGACAACTCTGATCCCTTGGGAGAAGGCAGAACCCCAGACACTGCACAGAGCCCATCAGAGCACTCAACAGAACCTGAGAAAAGAAACAAAAGATAACTTAAAATTGTTATTTTATTGTTTGAAATCTTTCTTAAGTCAGGCATAAAGACAAGTGTTTTTCTTGCTCTCTGTGCCCTTTTGTTATGGATTCCTCAAGAATAAAGGACTACTTTGACAGAGTGACCTTCCACCTCAGGGTACCTGAGCTCTGAACCTGGTGTGATGGGTATGAAGACCAGGGATTTGTGTAGCTGCTCTGAGTGAATCCCAATCCCATCCCAAAGCTCTGGACTGGATTTGAAACTGGGAGTCGAGATTGGCCTCTAGACCTCAAAAAAACTCTGAACATGCATCCACTTGAAATGAAAAACAAAAAGCTGAACCAAGTTAGTTAACTTAGTTTTTGAGGTTGTTTTGTAGGGATAGTTTGGAAAAAGAGAAGTGTGGAGAAGGAATCCAATCATTCTGAATTTGGGATTGATATAGTGAGTAGGGATGTCCACCCTGCTGGTGGCCTTTTTAGGGGCTTCTCTACCCACTAGGGACAAGCAGACTCAAAGATCTAAAAGGTTGATGGTCCATCATGAGCCTAATGCTATGGGTGAGGGAGGACATAGGAATCTGCTAGACTCTGAGTAGAAGATTCCTGATCTAAAACCTCCAAATCCTCCTACAGACCGAACAGCAGCCAGTGAAGATGTCTCTTAGCACTGAGAAAAGAAGCACCATGATTAGGAGATCCATCAAGGTCTATTAAAAGCCTAGACAGCTAATTAATTTGGGGCTTAACCACTAAATTAAACACATATGCAATATTTCTATTTCAGCATGAGTTTGCTCAATGTTGCTGAACTTTAAATGGCCAAGGAGAACATGGAGACACTAAGAAGGAGATGAAAACACCAAGGAGACCAAATTTCTACCTCAAACTTTCTAGCTTTCCGAACATTTTTCTTTTCACTGTGTAAAAGCAAATTCAGTTTGTATTTCTCAGGTTCTATTTCTCTGAATGCAAGTGGTGGAATTATATTTTAGTAATGTTCAGTTAATCATCATAGAATCATGGAATGGTTTGGGTTGAAAAGGACCTTTAAAGGCCATCTAGTCCAACCCCTCTATCCTGAGCAGAGACATCTTCAACCAGATCAGGCTGCGTAAAATGTGCTTTAAAGGCCATCTAGTCCAACCCCTCTATCCTGAGCAGAGACATCTTCAACCAGATCAGGCTGCTCAGAGTAAAATGTGCCTTCGTAACAACTCATCTCTCCTTCCTTTTCCTCTCTCACCTTTAGCTAAGAGCTGAGCTTGAGTTTTGATTTACTAAGAGGCCACAAAAGTAGTTTGGGTGGCACAGGACAAGCCCAATAATTTTTATACAGATGGCAGGAGCTTCTGCCTCAACCCAAATCCTTTGGGCCAACAGGACTTGTCCATTAGGCTCAACCTTTCACTTCTAACTTCCAACAATGTTCTCAGGCACATGGTGGGATTGTTGGGATGTCCTACGCAGGTCAAAGAGTTGGACTGATGATCCTCGTGGGCCCTCCCAACTCAAGATATTCTATGATTTCTCACCTGCTGAGCAGTTTACCACTTGCAGCCATCAGTGAAATGCCAATTTGTGATTCAGGATATGGAGCTGAGGAGCTGTTACTCCTCAAGTTTGGAAAATGCTGCCCCATATCATGTTTTTTTCCCTTTTGCTTTCTCCTTCAGCTAAAGTGATATAAAATTCAGCTAAGGCCACAGAGAGAGGATGTGATCCACATTACTCCTGCACAACTTTCCATGCCAAGGCACAGATTGGTTTGCAGCAAACTCATGGGCACCAAGAGGTGGATAAAAAGCACCACAGCCAATAAGATGCAATGTTGGACCTTAAAAGACTTCACAGGTTCATCCAACCTCTCCCTTCAAGGTCAAGTCTTCAAGTGCTTTCTCTCATTGCATGCAGTCCAAGCTCAGGTGAAAGAGTCATTGACCACAGTGAGAGATTTGGGTGAGTTAAGGGATATGTTGATTTCTCTCCTCATCACTAAAAATTCTGCTTGAAGCCTGCAGGAAAATCATTCAGTGAAAATCAAAACAGAACCAGCCTGTAAATGAGGTTTCTTGACTTTTTTTAAGCATCAGAACCTGAAATTTAAAAGCCTTTCAGCCATTGAGTATGTCAAGACAATAAAAAATTGGAGGTCTTCTCTCTTCATGTATTTTCACGTGGAAAATTCTTCCCAGCACTGTGGACGTTCTGTGACCTTCAGTTGATTGCCCATAAACAGATAAACAAAGCCAATCCCTGGCTGAAGAATTCAGTTCTTGGGAGACCTTTGTGAACTGTTTTGGATCTAAAATGTATCAGACAAGAAGCAACAGAGTTGAGGAATGGTGAGGAGTAGTACAAGACATGATCTCATCTGAACCAAGCCCAAGCAGTATAGAGAAGGTAAAAAAACATTTGTCTGCACATATCTGGGCAAAGAAGAAATGACAAAACTGTAGCCAAGAGTCATCCTTAAGAAATAAAATGCTGAGGAACATTTAACAGCTCCATGGCCATCCAAAAAAGAGGTAGATCAAGAAGGAAGGACTCATGAGGAACAGTAAACTGAACTGCTGTGGGTGAGAAGAGAAGAAGTACAATGAAATGAATCTCCCAGGGGTGAGATTCCCAGGGGTGTCCAAGCCCAAAATCTTGGTGGCACTGGAGAAAAGGTCATGCATCCAAAAGACTGACAAGGAGATTCCTCCCCATGTGAGGCAGTCAGCTGGGACACTGCAGTGCCCAGCAGGATTACAGAAGTGAGAGGTCCTATAGGACTTCTGAGGAATTCCAGATGTTTTATAGGATGAGAGGAAAAAGTGGCACAAATCTGACTCAGTGAAGGAGGGAAAACTAAATCCACACAGGCAATCAGCTCCTTTGGATCTCTGCCTCCTCCTTGAAGTGAACTCACAAAAGATTCTTCACCTCTGTTTGCCAGGTTGGATGGGCCTTGGAGTAACGTGGGCTAGTAGAAGGTGTCCCTGCCCATGGCAGGGCAATGGAACTAGGTGATCTTTATGGTCCCTTCCAACCCAAACCATTCTATGATGATTCCATGATGTGTCTGCTGCACCTAAACTCCAAAGCATTCTGCTTTCTTAGCTCCATGATCTCATGTTGGACCTGGAACAGGACGGGCACAAGCACTGCCTGCAGGCTCTGCAATGGTCACTGGATGAACTGGGGACCTCACCTCACCAGGTTGCTGTTTTCTGTGGCCTTCAGAGCTGTGTTTGCACTAGTAAATCAGACAGGAGAGGAAATATCACCTCAGGTGGACTCAGACCTTTGATAAGGGTAAACTGCCCTTGAGAAATGTCCTCGGCTCCTGCTGATGGAGGAAGTGAAGAGGACCCTGCTCTGAATCCAAAGGCTTTAGCTAAACATCACTAGAACCTCTCTGGCTGCCCTTCCAGGGCAAATCATAACCATAAATTGTGGTTTCTTCTCTGCTTTTAGACATCATGGTCTGATTCTTCCTCATTAAAATCAATCCTTGGGGATTTGTGATCAGCCAAGGGATGGCAGGAACAGCCTTTGACAAACATATTCTGCCTTAATGGCAAGTTTGGTATCAGCATTTCCCCAGTTTTGCTTGGATATTGCTTGGATATGCAAATAAATCCCTGGCAAGAAATCATCTATTGTGCAGAATTTGTAATTAAAATGATTTTAAAAGTATTTTGTCCCTCACAAATGTAATTTTATCTGCATTTAACAACTGGTTTCAGACATTTATTCCAAATAATCCAGTGCTGGATGCAGTTCAGTGAGGGCTGAATTTTCTGAGGGCTCTTGTGTTTGTTTATAACTAATTTTATGGCTTTTGCTAATTCCTTGAACTTTGTAGAGTGATTGTCAAACATGTTCTTAATCTTGAGTTCTCAGGAACCAACACAAGCAAAGAGTGAGTCACTGTATGGAGTTTTGTGGTATTTTGTCTTCTCTGTTCCAGCAGTGAAATGATAACTAAGAAATTTGTTGGAGGGAGAAGATCAGGAGGGTCATTGATTGCGTCTACTTGGCAGGATTTAAGGACAACTTACTTCTGGAAGGGTGGAAAGGCAGAACCAGTGTATTCAGTGTTGCCTCTCACTGCTGGGTCAAGCACATGGGATGCTAACACAGCTGTGCACACTCTGACAGCTCACTCTTACTGACTTCTGCCCCTCTGATTGCCTCCAGAAGTCATAGCAGCATCTGAGAGGAAAAGGACAGTCGGGATGACCCAGATATCTGCAGAGCTTGGTAGTTCTTCATGCCCAGCCTTCACTAGACTTGACTTCTCTTGCAAGATTATTTAACTTCTCTGTATGACTATTGCTTGTATTGTTTTATGAATTACAACAAGAATAAGCATATGAAAAAAGATTAATCTTTGAGAACTTTACATTTTGAGAGCTGCATTTTGGTGGCAAATGGTTATGGTGAGATTTGACTTCTAATGACAGGAAACAAGAACATCACAAATAAATCCTGGATTTTAAAGACCTCTTTTACAGGATGAGAGGCAACAGCCTCAAGCTGCACCAAGGGAGGTTCAGTCTGGATATCAGAAGGAATTTCTTCATTGCAATGGCTGTCAAGCATTGGAATGAACTGCCCAGGGAGCTGGTAGAGCCACCATCCCTGAAGGTGTTCAAGAAACAACTGGATGCGGCACTTAGTGCTCTGATCTAGTTGACAAGGTGTTACATAGGTCACAGTTTGGACCTGATTATCTTGGAGGTCTTTTCCAATCTAAATGAGTCCATGATTCCATGATTCTATCACCTGTTCATGTAGGTCTTCAGCTGGTGGAGAGGAGCTTCAGCTCCTGACAGTGGCTCTCAGCCACCACATCTCCCACCAGGTCTGAATCCAAAACTCAGAGATGTCAAAAGGAAGAGGTTTCTCCCATGATTTCACCAAACTTTGGTCAGGCCCTGACCTGAGAGGTCATTTAAAGAAGATGTGGGGGACAGAGTTAGGATCCTAACTGCTCCTCCTGACTTCCTTCAGTGTTTGGGGAAAGTTAGTCCTTAATTAGCCCTCAGCAAACCATCTCAGAAATGCTGGTTGATGTGACCCAACAGCTATATCTAAAGGAATAGAATAAAGAGGAGATTATTCCATTGGCCTCATCTGCATCCAAATTTGCTCAGTACCTTTTGTATTCCACTTGAGTACCGAACAGGTGAGCTCAAAATGCTTCAGTTACAAGCAAGTGGTCAAGAAGGAAAAGAAGAAATAAGGAAAATAAGCCCATGAGGACCTGATTCTTAGACTGAAAGGAATGATGATAGAGGCTGAAGAGAGGGTCCAGCCTGGCTCAGCCAGAGGCTTTCCTTTGGGAATGTATGAGCTCCAATGGGAATTAAGGTCACTGTTCCGAATTTCTTACATCTGGGCAATTCTGTATCATGTTTGGGAACTGGCAGAGACCTTCTCTAGATGACCAGCTGGTGTGAAACAGCCCTAGCACAATTAATGGTTGGCCAACAAGGACTTTACCTCTTCATAAGATCTGTCAGAGAACAACCTTTGGGACACTCTGCAGAAAGCACCAGCAAGAGAATTTCTGCACAGTGACAAAATCTTCCTGGTCTCCCTGTCCTGAAGGAAGGAGACATTTCCTTGTGCTATTCCCTTTGGAGGCAACCACAATAGCATTTCCTCATTTCAACATCTCTAGACAAAGTAAGTGACTTTGAATGAAGTTAACTTTACCCCAGCTGAGAGTCTGACCTGGTGTACAAGTGTGTGTGACCAAAACAAGAAGAATAAAAAGGTTCACCAGATGTTCAGAAGGTGACCATCCAGGAGCAATCACTGCGCTTTTAGCCAACAAATTTTACCTTTGGATGTCATGAAGGTCAGTTTATCTCACTGTATCCCACAGTTTTGGCTTCTGGGTAATGCAGGTAGACTAGTGGAGTCTTTCTCCCCATGAAAATCTGGATGAGTTGCCCAGAGCAGCTGTGGCTGCTCCATTCCTGGAAGTGTTCCAGGCCAGGTTGGATGTGGTTTGGAGCAACCTGGGCTAGTGGAAGGTGTCCCTGCCCATGGCAGGGGGTTGGAATGAGATGATATTGAAGGTCTTTCCAACCCAAACCTTCTGGGATGCTATGATTCTCTGAAACAGGATTTTTGGAGAGGACAATGAGAAACAATTTAGAGGTTTAAAAATGCCTGAAGGTGTTTCCATGAGCACCTCAAATGGGAGGGCTGATTTAGGCACCCTCTGAACTGATTTCAGCCACACACACAGGCACACACCCCTAAGATTTGCAAACTCCCAGCCCTTGGTAAGCTCCCCTCCACTGCCACATCTGGAAGAGCAGAAACATTCTGATAACCACATTTTCCATCCTAAAATTGTTCCTGGCTTCATTCTGGAACTAAGGGCAGGGAAAGGAGAGGAGAGTTTCCTGTCTGCACCCAGCAACCATGAGCTGTTAACCCTCCCCACCCGCAGAGAAGCATTTTGCCAAGCGAGCTTTCCCAAGGGAAGAAGGACATCCATTTGATTGTACCAAGCAAGACCTTTAACCAGCTGATGAAGGGCCATGTGCCACACCTGGAAGAGCAGAAACATTATGATAACCACATTTTCCATCCTAAAATTGCACTGATTCCTGACTTGCTACTAGATTCAACGCAGGAAAAGGAGAGGAGATTTTCCTGCCTGCACTCAGCACCCATGAGCTATTAACCTTCCCCACCCCAGAGGAGCATTTTGCCAAGTGAGCTTTCCCAAGGGAAGAAGAATATTCAACTGGTTGTACCAAGAAAGACCTTTGACCAACTGATCAAGGGCTCTTGCTCGATATTGTGTGTTCCCAGGCAAAGAGCAAACCGAACTGAAGACACTGATGCCCAAGGTGGCTTGTACCCTCCCACGATGGGACTGTACACCCCCTGCAAGACTCTTGGGTGAGAGTCCTGAACAACTTGGGTGCCCACATTCTTCAAGAGGTCCAAGGACCTTTGCAACCCCTCTGGCAAGCTGTCAGTATCTCTGTTGGTCAGCAGGTAGCAAGGCCTGAGGGTCTGGAGAGCTTCTGCCTCCGTTAACCCCAGGGAGACATGGATCACGAAGTACATGGATGTGACCAACCACTGACCACATTGGTGGCTCACTTTTCTTTCCCATATAACTTAACCTCTTGTTCCACAGAACAGAGAAACTGTATGGAAACCCTCAGCATCTGAAGCGTGGCCTGATGTTCTTCCACCCACTAAATGCTCTCCAGGAACCTTTTTCATCCTTTCGCTTCTCTTCCTCTCTTTACATCACTGTCTCTCTTTCTTCTTCAACAAGCACTGTGGGTCTGTCTCCATCATAAAGCCCAGAGCCATTGAGGTACTCCTCATCTTTGTTGTATTGCTCTGGTCCAGAAGAAGGCATGGAATTCTCAGAAATGGAGCCATTTTTCACATAACCTGGCAAATTCCTGTGTCCATTGAGGGTCCCTGGGATCAGTCTTGTGTTGAGATGGAGAGCAAGTGCTCCTCTTGTGGCTACATTTGTGATGCTGGTGTGGGAAACCATTGGTCCATAACTGTAGGTTGTGCTCCCACTTCGTGCTTTCCTTTTAAAGTCAAGTGCTAATGTCCATCTGCTCCATGACTTCTTTATTTCTGCTTGGACCTAAGGGGCAAGGGAAGAAGAAAAATCCATGAGTAGGAGGAGAAAGGAGCAGAAAGTATATGGAGGAGGTAATACACACAGGCAGAATGAGTGGGAAACTTAGGGGAGTCAGATTTTGATAATCCTTGTGGGTCCCTTCCAACACAGGATTATGTAATTCTATGAAATTGGAAGGAACAGTAAATTCGCATTAAATTTGCCCTTTCCAAAAGAAATATTTGACATTTGGAAGCTTGAATGGCTGAAAACATTGAACTGAAAAGGTGGATGAACTCTGTCCAAAGGTTAAGGGATGGTGAGTTGCACATCCAGGAGACAATTCTCTCAGTGTACCATGAAATCAAGTATAAATGGGATGAACCAACCTCAGAGGTACCTGAATCACTAGAAACCTTCTCCAGAAAGGAGTTAACTGACTACTTTAGACTCAGTATCCAATTTTTAGATAGCTAAAGTTAGGATATCAATTCCCTTTATGGTATAGGTTTTATCTTGGTTTATATCAAAAGCAGTTGAATTTCCCCTTACAATGCATAAATTTAGGTGAACTGAGCCTTATGCTGTGTCATGAGAGCAACTCACTGACCGTACAGTTTGCAGCCAGAGAGGGAATTAATGGAGCAAAGAGATTAAAGTATATTACTCTGGAAAGAGAAAAAAAAAAGCCAAAAGAGCCTGGAAAATCCAAAGAGTTTTCTGGTGTCTACCAATTCACTTTTCTTCCTGCCCCAGAGCTGAAATTCAGCAGCACTAACCAGCACTTGTGCTGGGAAATCAAAAAGGAATCACATTCTTTCTCTTTTACCTACTTCCAGTAGCTCATTTCTTGGTGGTGTATTGACCTGGGTGTTTCAAATCACCAAAAAATAAGGGCATGAACCTTCTACATGGACTGACAAATCTTTGAGTGCACACCAGGGCTGCGTCTCTGTAATGAGTGAGGATGTGCTGATGTGCATCCACCTGTGTGTGGAACTACACTGAAAAAGGAGAGAAATAATGAAGATGCTGTTGACTTACCTCTCCATTGCAAAAACAGTATATGATGGCAACAAAAAATCCCTAAAAGGAAGAAAAAACAACATATTAGTGGTGATTTTGCTGCTTGTGAGCATCTCTTTTCTGGTGACACCGCCCAGCACCTCTGGGTTCCTCTCAAGTCAGTGACACAGAATCTGCTGTAGAAAATGCATGTAAGAAACCTCAGGTTGCTCAGTAGAGCATGAGAGAAATGGAGACATTTCCCTGCAGACTGTTGACCAGGTAGACAGGGGTCCTAGTGGACACCAGGCCATCCCTGAGCCAGCAGTGTGCCCTCGGGTTCAAGAAGGCCACTGGTATCCTGGGGTGCATGAGGAAGAGCATTGCCAGCAGGTCAGGGAGGTGATCCTGCCCCTCTACTCAGCCTTAATGAGGCACATCTGGGGTGCTGTGTCCAGTTCTGGGATCATCAGGACAAGAGGGACATGGAGATCCTGAGTAGGTCCAATGGAGGGCTGCAAAGATGATGAAGGGACTGGAGCATCTCTTATGAGGCTGAGGGAGTTGGGCCTGTTCAGCCTTGAGAACGGACAACTGAGATGGACCTCATCAGTGTTCATCAGTATCTGCAGAGGTATCAGCAGCTGGATCAGGCTCTGTTCAGTGGTGCCCAGGAGCAGGACAAGAGGCAGAAAACTGATGCACACAAAGTTCCATCTGAACATGAGGAAGAACTTCTTTCCTGTGCAATGACCAAGCACTGGAACAGATTTCTCAGAGAGGGTGTGGATTCTGCCTCACTGTCAATACTCCAGAATAACCTGGACATAACCCTGTGCCATGTGCTCTGTGCTGACCCTGCTTGAGCAGGAAGGTGGGACCAGATGACTCACTGGTTTTTGCTCACTGGTGTTTGCTTCCAACCTGACCGATTCTGGGATTCTGTGCCTATATAAGCCCTCTGGGCCATGCTTTAGCTAAGAGGTCTATTTTCACCCCCAGACCTTCTGTAGAGGTTCTGAGATGATGTTGGTTGGCTGGAAACATGGTGAGTTCTACCTCACTGAAGGTGTTTATGAATTATTGGATGAACTTTCCAGTGTTTTACATCTAGCTGATTCTACTACAGGATAGGAGGAGGGTGGAAGATGATCCTGACTGGACTCTTCCAGCTCTGGCTATAAATGTGACAAACTGTGCTGAGTGGGATCAGCAAAGGAATTCAGATGTGAGCAAACCACCTACACCTTTGTGTTGATCAACACTTCACCGAAGTCTTGCTGAGGCCACCCACTGTTTTCTCCCATCTGCACCCAACAGGAGTTGTGGAAGCTTATGAATGCAAGTTTGGGCTCTATGTCCCTTACAGTGTCGCTAAACTGCCATCTGGTCAGATCCACTGTAAATCTTTTATCACGTGTGATGATCAACCATGAGAATAGGTCATACTGTGTGAGCCAAAAGACAATCTGTCCGGGAAGATCAAACACCACTCTGATTCTAGAGCTGCTTATCCTTGCTGCTGTGTCTTATTTAGGACCAGTCCTAAAACTAAATCTTCCTTTTCCCCAAACCTAGAACTGAAGAATCCACTGACAGCACTGAATGACAACTTGGGCAAAGCAAATTGGAAGCTAATTTTCAAACATATCTCTGTGGATCTGTTCCAGCTCCTGTCTGGATCTAAAGGGATTTATTTTGTGGGACAAGTTATCTTTCAACAGAAACAGTTTTTGTTGGACACACTGAGCCTTTATATGTTGTGTTTTGCAAAAACATGCTTGATGCTGAAATACTCTCAAATCACCTTGTGGATGAAATCTGGTGGATTGTCAAACCAGCTCTGCTCCCAAAGCCAACCTGGCACTCCCATTTCCCTCCTATCCCCACTGAAATGCTCAGAGCTTACCCCCCAAAAGAGTTACAATACCTGGAAAGAGTTGAACAGCATTTCATAGTGCATTTGAACTTGCCAAAGAATCCCTGACACGTCTGTGTATGGCATAGCCATGAAAACTATATAGTGAACTCCAAACAGAGGCATAAGGACGAGGGTAGATTTCAGCAGCTTCCTGGAGGGAGAAGAAAAGAGAGAGACATACAGGAAATCAGTGCACAGGGTGAACCTTCAGCCTGGTTCATCCCTGGGTACAAGTTGCTTGAGTTAGTCACACCTCAAGTGCTGTGCCCGTCTGTGTATGGCATAGCCATGAAAACTATATAGTGAACTCCAAACAGAGGCATAAGGACGAGGGTAGATTTCAGCAGCTTCCTGGAGGGAGAAGAAAAGAGAGAGACATACAGGAAATCAGTGCACAGGGTGAACCTTCAGCCTGGTTCATCCCTGGGTACAAGTTGCTTGAGTTAGTCACACCTCAAGTGCTGTGCCCGGTTCTGGGCCCCTCAAGAAGGACAGGACATTGAGGGACTGGAGTATGTCCAGAGAAGGACAATAAAGCTGGTGAAGGGTCTGGAGCACAAGTCTTATGAGGAGATGCTGAGGGAGCTGAGGGTGTTCAGCCTGGAGAAGAGGAGGCTCAGGGTGACCTTATCACTGCCTACAACTCCCTGACAGGAGGTTGCAGTCAGGTGGAGTCAGTCTCTTCTCCCAGGTAACAAGTGACAGGACAAGAGAACATAGTCTTTAGCTGCACCAGGGGAGGTTCAGTTTGACATTAGCAAGAATTTCTTCACAGAAAGGTAATATGTGCTGCCCAGGGAGGTGGTTGAGTCACCATCCCTGGAGGTGATTAAGGAACATAATGGCACTTAGTGCCATGACCTAGTTGATACGGTGGTGTTAGGCCATAGATTGGACTTAATGACCCAGAGGTCTTTTCCAGCCTGATTGATTCTATGTGTGATTCTATACTTTTCTTCTGGCTTACATGTTCCCTTGGCTAGGCTTGGATGCCTTATGTTTACACTGGCACTGTGGCCACCTGGAATTTCAAGCTGTCACTTCTCTTATGGCATGTGACACAACCCACAACCATGTCTTGATGTACTAATCAGACTCCCTCCACATACATGTCCCCATGTGACACTGGGGTGACAATGCTGAGGTGTCTTTTTCAGCCTCAGACTATCTCCAGGTTTGGGTCAGGATCATGGGTAGAGGGTGGAAGGATGACAGAAAGGAATGTGTGCTGCTATTCCAGCCCTCAGCCTCTGACTGGCACTGACTCCCCTTGTCCCTGAAGGATCATTCTTCTGCTTACAACAACTGGACATGGTTCTACACAACCTCCAGCACATGAAACTGCTTGAGCAGGTGGGGTTGTACTAGGTGATCTCCAGAGGTTACTTCAAACCTCAACCACTCTGTGATTAGCCTGTTTGATGAGGCAAGACATGAAAATCCACCCTGGGTTAGTGCCTCCTGTGCAAGGAGCAGGGCTGGTGCAGAGGGAAGTGCATCTAGGAGCAGTTACTCCAGGTATCAAGGGGAAGAGGACAGTGCATTGTGTGGTTAGAAGAAGGTGAACACTTTTAGGAGGTGCTTTGGGCTGAAGTATCACTTAGAAACCCCCTTTTTAAAGAATCAGCTCCATCTCAGTACAGAACCTATAAATGGGTACTGGGGGGAGGTACAACAAAACCCAGTGCTTGGCTGGGTTTGCTCCAGAGAGATTCAGCCTTGCCTGGAAGTTATATTAATTGAAGGACTAAACCTCCTGCCAAGAGTTACAGCAGATCATCAAGTGCAGCAGTAGTTGAGCAGGGCAGACACCATCACCAGAACAACCTGGTACCTCCTCTGTCCACCAACTGGAAACCACTGAGGGAATCTAACACTTTAAAAGGAGAGGGCCTCATCCAAACCATAATTAATGGCAAGCTTCAGCCAGGGAGAAGTAAATAAACAGATAAATCAGAGGCCTGACAGGGCAGCAGAGCAAAATGGAGAGGGTTTTCCTGCCAAATCTCACTCCTACTTCAAAAGAAACATCTTCTATTTGGAGAGTGAGGTGGTAGTAATGAGCTCATGGTTTGCAGCCCAAATGATTCTGCTCTCCCTCCTTTGCATGTGTCATGTTGGTCAGTCCAGGAGATTTAGAGAAGCCTTGGGAGCTCTCGAGCTGTTTTTTCTGTCCAGTTTTGACCATGCTACAAATATCCTAAATTTTCAAGAGAGAAGAGCTGGCAGAACAAAGGAAAACAAACAGGAAAATGCCAGCAAAGAGTCAAGAATCCTTTTTTCAATTCAGCAAAGGCATTGAAACATCTGCTGAAGGGCAGATTTAATAAATAGTCCAAATTTTGCAAACCACAGGAGGGAAATAAATTGAAATAAATAAATTGATAGAGGTTTTCGGAGCTTCAACAGCAATACTTTATTTTTGCACTCTTGTTTCATGACCTGCACAGTCACTTCCAAACAGCCTGAGGGGACTGAACTCCTCTCTCTAACATATGAGGCAGGTCCTCCAGGTTGGATTTGAAAGGTTTAGGAGATGTTTAAATTGCTGTTGATTCATTCTGCATTACCAGACTTGGAAGACAACATCCTTCTCACCTGCTTTTAGATGTCTACACCATGAACTAGTCACCTAGGGCTTTTTCTGTAGCCAAGGAGGGGGAAACAAGGAGTTTGTCATCTCCCAAAAGGCGGAGAGGGCATGTGACTCACCTGTACTGTTGTCTTGAGTCACACCTCCCTGCGTTTGTCTCTCGTAGCTTGGTTGCTAGGACTCGGATAATATTGATAAAAAGGATAAAATTTACCTGGAATTCAAAACAACAAACAAAGGAGAAGTGTTAAGAAAAGATCCATGTGA
>NW_008663266.1:3421-30292 GCF_000695815.1 Acanthisitta chloris | reverse complement strand
TTTCCCCAGGATGAGTCAGGAGCTGTGGCAGTGACTGGATGAAGCTCCTCCTGGGAGAGCTCATCCTGTGGAAGGGATGAGCACCCAATGCATGACCCAGCATTTGGTGGGATCTGGTCAGCAGTGTTTAACCTCAAGAGAGAGAAGGGGATGGCTTTTTCTGACAGGATGTGGACTTCTCACATGGAAACAACTCCATCTGAGCTAGCCACCTGGAAACTGGTTAACTGTAGGGAGAAGATCCAAATTTGGTTCTTTTTGTCTCTTGCAGCCCAACCAGGATTAAGAACTCCCTGGGCTATCAGAAGCATCAATAAGATTCCTTTCCCTATTTCCATGTGCAAAAGGGAAGAAGAGCCAGCAAAATGCACCATGATGAAGACACAGAGGAGACCTAACTGAAGATGATGTATCAAGAATGCAGAAGGGCAACAAAACTGTAAAATTTCTGTTGTGTTTCTACTGCAAACTCTTCCTCTGGAGAAGTGTTTAGTATGGACCAGATGAGGACAATAAGGGAATAATACCTACTTATTTTCAGGGAGACACATTTATGAACCCATCTCACAGCCACTGCTCTACCAAACTAATCTAGATGGTGCTTGATCAAGAGGCTAATTGAAGAAATGGTGGAATCACCATCCCTGGAAGTGCTCCAAAGCCATGTGGATGTAGCACTTGGGGATAAGTTTTAGTGGTGAACACAGTGGTGGTGGGTTAGTGGTTGGACTTGATGATCTTAGAGGGCTTTTCCAACCTTAATGATTCTGTGATTCTAATCTAGTCCTACAGGAATATGCCCATGGTGACTCACGCAGCAAAATTTAACGGCAACATCCCATGGCACTCAGTAGGGATAAAAAATGGGAAGATGTTTGAGGGGTTTCAGCTTTTTGGAGCTCTTCAGTGTCTGGTTTCCTCGGAGCTGGGATTACACCTGCTGCTGGCCCAGACAAACCCATTCTTGGGACTAAGGCAAGGACACAAGCCGAATCATTGTGCACCTGTCTGCATGGAACAGATCCATGCTGCTGGGCTAAGGCTGCTGCCTATGGATTCCTCTGGAGTCTTGCAGCAGTCATTTGACTTCTCAGATGCCACTACATCAGCATTTCAAGGAACCAAATTACCACACCACACCCAGGCTCAGAGTTTTGTGCCAGAAGGGACCATTGTGAACCTCCAGTTTGATCTACTGCACAACACAGTCCATGAGACCTCCTTGTATTCATTTGGGTTTGAGCTAGGGCAGATCTGGGGCTCAGCGTTTCCATGACGAAGATCCTACCACAACCATTGGGAGGTCATTCCAATGGCTAATTATCCTCACTGTTAAAACAAGTAGTTCCCTGAGCTGCTGAATGAGCAGGGCCTGGTTTGCTATGGCTTTGTCTTCTGTGGTTGGGTTCCTTCTCCTTTAACGAGGTGCAAGTTCATTTTGAACAGTTCTCCTCTGTTCAAAAGGGGGGAAGGTCCTACCACACCCTTTTCCTTGAAGGGCCATGAGTCAAATTTCTCTCCTGTATCTATCTGACTGTGTTCATGAGGCTTGTGAGAATTTAACATCCATGAAAGCCCATTCCCTTCCTTACATTTGGTTGAAATTTACTGACTGGCACAGAAGTTGTGAGGGACGGATAGACTAACAGGCAGAGAAGCTCAGAGTCTGAGGGCAGATAATTCCTTTGCATTGGAAACCAATCTGAAAGGGCAAAAATAAAAGGCAGGATTTGCTTCTCCTAGGAGTTTTTTCCAGCTTCAAAGGCTCAAAAGAGAGATCTTGCTCTGAATTTATCAGTGAAATTAAAGATGTTCAACCTTATCACAATCAGGAGGGGAAAGTCCTCTGATTTCCTGAAACGTGCTAAATTTTCCAAGGAATTCAAACAATTCAACATCAAAATTAGCAGAGTGGGGGGAGGGATTCGAAGCCTTCCAGCCTTCAAATTCTCTGCAAGTACCTCAGAAAATGCCTAACTTAGTCCAGCAACATCTGCCCAGCCAGTGTGGGAACTGCAAAAGCAGCCAAGTGAACAATATGAACCCACAGAAATTCAACAGGAACAACCCACAGAATATTTTTGCATGATAAACAGCTGCTTTTGCAACCAGCCAAGGCCCAAGCACAGCAGAGCCTCATGGAGAAACTTTATTTTTACAAGGATCAGCCTCAATTGAGCTCTTTCTCTTCTGCTAATTGGGCTTTAAATGAAATGCAATGAGGCTGTTGGCATTCAGCTAGCTGAACTATCTGAACTTTCTTCTTCATCTTACTATTTCAGTTCCAATGACCACCATGTGGGCTTGGGTATTCACTTCTTCCAAGGTGCATAAGGAATTGCTAAAGCCAGGTGGAGAGTTTCCATCAAGAGGATGAAATAAACCTTCCCCCAAAGCCCAAACCATCTCACCTAATGGTACATATGAGCACATTCACCTCAGAAACTTTCCTGCTGTTTATATGCAGATGGTCTTATTTGCTTCTCACCCACACTGACCATCTGCCAAGGCCTCCTGATGTGGGAGTCAGGACGAAGCGGTTGATTCAAGTTCTCTGAAGGCTATAAAGAGATTCTCACTGACTCCACCCATGGATGAATGTGGAGTGGACAAGCTCTTTTGCATGCACTCATCTAACCATCAGAAGATGGAGTGATAGAGAGCCACAGAGAGGGGGAAAAGGGTCATTAACAAATTCTGTGAAGTTCTCTAGCTAATTAGGACACTGTTCAAGCAAACACTGAATTCCCCTTGTGGGGATAATCACCTCTTATAATGACCTCTCCAGATTTGGAGAGCTCTGGATAATGTTACTTAGACCCCCTTCTGTCCCCTCTGGCTCCTGAGTGGGGGCTGAAGTAATTCTCCATCAGTGATTAAGATGTCTAGTCATAGCTGGGATGGTTTAATTTTCCTCCCCACCTTTGAGGCATCCCAAGCTTTTATCAGTTCAGAAAGATGGGTCTGAAACTATCTGATGACACTCAAACATGCTTGGGGAGAAGGTTTCGTCCAGCTCCAGAACTCAAATTCCAGTTCTTCCTACTGGACACGCCTGGTGAGAACGTGTTGTGAACCCTGAAGATTTCCAGTATCATATGGGTTGAAAATAATGGCTTGAATGTTGGTTTCATCAATGATTTTAGGGTCTTACCCCTAAAAATGTGGCATTTTTCTCTCCTAAGCAGACATTGAGGTCACTCATAAGCCCCTGTGCCACCTGCAGCTGTCAAACTTCCAGGCAGGTCAAATAGAAAGTTCTTAAACAGGATATATAGACATTCCACACAATTAAAGCAGGATTTGTGTTATCAAGGTGATTAGAGCAGGGAATTCCTGGCTCAACTCTTCCCACTGAGCCTACAGTCACCAAAGCCTCTGCCTCCCACCCCTTAAAACCAGCCCACACTCACCACGATAGCTGCCAGGATGGGCACCTGAATAATCCATTTTAAATTGCCAGCACTCAAGTCCCAACACCTGAGAAGAGATTGACATCCCATTAGGAAATCATTGGTCACAAAGAGCAACAGACTCAAGTGTCTCTTCGGTTAAATCCAGCATGGAAGGATGGGTTCCTCCAAAGCCTGGTGTGGTGGAAGGAGCTAGGTGTGACCCTGCCTTCACTCAGTGTGGCTTTGAAATAGCCCTTCTCCTGCTGGTGCACTACTCAAAACTGGAACCAACATTATGGTAGTCGTGGTTATGCTCTCCACATAGTGGAACAGCTCTTGCCAGAGACATCAGGATTTGTCCCTTCTGGATAGGAACCCACCAATTTCCACTTCTTCTTCCTGATCTTAAAGGTTTCTTCCAACTTTGATGATTATATGATTCTTCACCTCTTTAACAGAAGAACTACATTGAGAGTAATCCCATTTTCATGAACACAAGAGAGGCTGAAATGACCTAGAATCATAGAATGGTTTGGGTTGGAAGAGACTTTAGAGATCATCTTGTTCCTGAACTGGTAGCTTTGAGCCTCACAAAAATGTAGTCACAGCATAATCTCAATCCTTGGTGGTCTAAGCTCAAATCTGCGCTGCTGTATCAAGGTTACACCCAGAAAAGCTGCTTTGGACTTCTCCAGGTAGTTTGTCAGTCTACAGAGTCCTGAATCAAAGAATTAGAGAATAGTCTGGGTTGGAAAGGATATTAAAGACCATCAGTTCCACCCCCTGCCATGGGCAGGGACACCTTCCACTAGCCCAGCTTGCTCCAAGCCCCATCCAACCAGGCCTGGAACACTTCCGGGGATGGGGCAGCCACAGCTACTCTGGGCAACCTGTGCCAGTGCCTCAGCACCCTCACAAGGAAGAATTTCTTCCTAACACCTAATCTAAACCTTCTCTCTGAGTCTGAAGACATTCCCCCTTGGCCTATCACTACATTTCCTGATGAATTGTCCCTCAGTCTTCCTTGTAGTCCCCTTCAGGTACTGGATATCTAATATGTCCCTGCTCATGGTAGGGGCTTGAACTAGATGACCTTTAAAGGTCCCTTCCAACCCAAACCATTCTATGATAACCCCTTAGAATAAACCCACACACCTATCCACAGGGACAAGTCCAGTCTGAGACATGATGATGGGGATAATATTGTGGTTCTACATTCAGTTCCTTCAGCCCTGCTCTTGTAGTGAGATCCATCCATGCCCCACTAATGTCTTTATCTCCTTTTCACCTTCAGTCCTTATCCAGGTGAGGACTGGAAGGGAAAATTTGATGTTGTGGGCTACAGTCCTCCATCTACCAAGAAGGGGATGAAATCTCTTTGTTCCCAGACATTGAATAAGGTCGCTCAGCGGTAATTACTCTGTTTGAATTCTCTCCAACCATGGAGAAAGGAGTGCCACAGGGTTTTTTTAAATCAGAACCAGACATCCCCCACATGGCAGCTGCAGTTTACATTTCCTGGGCCAAGTGCTGCTGAGGCAGTGATTCAGGGAAAGCAAGAGGCAGGGGCAGAGAAACCACCAGTGCTGACTGAGAGCCTCTGTGAGGATGAGCCTGTGCCAATGCAGATGTGTCATACTTCAGTAGCTCTGCTACTCCATCCTTCCAAGTCTGGAGCTGAAATCCCATTGGGAAAGCAGTGTCCTCCCAGGAGGAGCCATTTGGAAAGCTGCCTGGGGACCCACATGCTTCTGCTGGCAAAGTGTGGGGAGATAAAACCTGCTGTGAGGTCAAACCTGTGCATTATGGGGGGAAAGGCCAGGTTGGATGAGGCTTAGAGCAACCTGGACTAGTGGAAGCTGTCCCTGCCCATGGCAGGGGATGGAATAAGATGAGTTTTAAGGTACTTCCAACCCAAACCATTTCATGATTCTGGAGTCATGGGGCTAGGATGGAGAACTGGAAGTGTTCAGCCAGGAGAAGAGAAGGCTCTAGGGAGACCTCAGAGCCTCCTCCAGTGCCTCAAGGGGCACCAAGAAAGCTGCAGAGGGACTTGGGACAAGGGCATGGAGGGACAGGACAAGGAGGAATGGCTTCCCACTGCCAGAGGGCAGGGATAGATGGGATATTGGGAAGAAATTCTTCCCTGTGAGGGTGGTGAGGCACTGACATAGGTTGCTCAGAGCTGTGGCTGCCCCATCCCTGGAAGTGTTCCAGGCCAAGTCGGATGGGGCTTGGAGCAACCTGGGCTAGGGGAATGTGTCCCTTCCCATGGCAGGAGGTGGAATGAGATGATCCTTAAGGTCCCTTCCAACCCAAACCATTCTGGGACTCTATGATCCATGCATCCTGCATGGAGGAGTTACAGCTTCATCACCAAACCACCTTCTTTGACTGTGCTGAACCTGCTGTCTCCCAAATTCATTCCCATCCATTCGGATTTTAAAGACCTCTGTCCTGCCCCTGCCTAGCTTGTGAAGCTGTTCTCTTTATCCTTAGGGGTAACAACTGCAGGTCTTCAGATTCTGCAAAATGAAAGGATAGTTAGGAGAGTTTATCCTTCCCTGCTCTACACTCCTCACAAAGTTTACGGACTTCACAGTAGACTTTAGGCTTTGCCTGGTAACTTTTACCCTTGGAGTTCACCCCCAAGCCCCACAAAAGCATCACATGAAGAAGGGAGAAGATCAATGTGACTTACTCTGTGTCGGCTAGAGTGGCTCTCACGCTGGCCCACGCTGTAACAAACACAGCAGGGAGTCCTGCAAGGAAACACAGGTCACACGGGGTGAGCAGGGGACTGCAGGCTCTGTCCGGCTGTGCTGGCTTAAACAAAGCTGAAAAGAGCAGTTTGCAAACATTCAGGTGGACTTTAGACCTGAAAAGACAGATCTTTCACATCTAAGAAAGATCAGATCTCAATTCAGGTTTTGGCCCCTCATGACAAGAAGGACATTGAGCAGCTGGAGAGTGTCCAGAAAAGGGAATGGAGCTGGGGAAGGGGCTGGAATACCAGGAAGGGCTGAGGGAGCTGAGTGAGCTCAGCCTGGAGGAGGCTCAGGGAGACCTTCTGGCTCTCTACAACTCCCTGACAGGAGGTACAGCCAGGTGGGGTTCAGGCTCTGCTCCCAGGGAACAAGGGACAGCACAAGGGGAAACAGCCTCAGGCTGTGCCAGAGGAGGTTCAGGTTGAATACTGGGAATATTCATTCCTGGAAAGGGCTGTCCAACCCTGGCACAGGCTGCCCACGGCAGGAGGGGAATCACTATCCCTGGGGGGATTTAACAGCCATGTGGATGTGGCACCTGGGGACATGGTTAGTGGTGGCCTTGGCAGTACTGGGGAATGGTTGGGCTTGATGTTCTTAGAGATCTTTTCCAGCATAAACATGATTTATATTTTTATGATCTTGTTCTCATGTCTCTTCTGTAGTCCAAACAGTGGTAGAGTGGCAAAGAGAATTTTCTGGAAGACAAATGCCATGGGCCGGACAAGTCCACTCTGCTGAACTCTCCTGGCTTTCAAAACAGAGTAATTGCTTCCCCAGGTTGCTAGCCAGGATTGGTCCAGACTTAATCGAACTTCTGATGCATGTTTGGGAGATACCCAGCTGGTCTGGGCCTAGCATGGGTCATGGACTTGACAGGATAAACCATCAGGTTCTGTGCCTTTCCTCCAGCTCTGCTTTACTGGCACATTGACTGTAGTGCTTGAACCTGAGTGAGTGATACCTGCTCAAACCAACACATTCCATTTGAAGCAGAGAACTTTCATATGGAGCCACGCTGGGAAAGCTAAGGGTGTTCAGCCTGGGAAGAGAAGGCTCCAGAGTCAGAACCCCCAGTGCCTGAAGGGGCTCCAAGAGAGCTGGAGAGTGACCTGGGACAAGGGCCTGGAATGACAGGACAAGGAGGAATGGCTTCCCACTGCCAGAGGGCAGGGATAGATGGGATATTGGGAAGGAGTTGTTGGCTGTGAGGGTGGTGAGGCACTGGCACAGCTGTGCCTGTTTCATCTCTGGAAGTTTTTGAGCCCAGGTTGGATGGGGCTTGGAACAACCTGGGCCAGTGGAAGGTGTCCCTGCCCATGGCAGATTATCTTGAATGTCCCTTCCAAGCCAAACTTTTCTGGGATCTAGGATTCTAAGGGTTTCATGCAGCACATATTTTCCAAGATATTTTCTCCCTTCCTTCACATCAGGGAGAAGTGGCTCTGGAGTCAGGCTTAGCCTGTTTGTCCCAGCACAGGGCTGGCTAGATTTGAAGCTCTGTTAAGCGTGAGAGACTTGCTGCATGAAGAATATAAATGCTAAAATTCAGGGTAATGCTTCCAAACTACTCCAGCCAAAGGTCCATTACAGCTACACTGGGCATCATCTTTTCCCTGTGAAAAGCACCCAAAATCCCCAATATCCAAATGCAATCTTCTATTTATTTTTCTAGGGTCCAGTTATTTGTACAACTGAGTCCCCTACTGGCTTCCCTTAAAAGGCAAGGATCAAATCCACAGTAGCTGCCACAAATTCCAGAAGAATAAGCCCTTTCAGGTGAAAAAAAAATAAATTACAAAATAAATAAAGGCGACATTTATCACCCTGACCGTAAATATGCTGCTCACAGGCTAAGCTCGTTGGGGCTCAGCATGCATAAGGCCAAGCTTAACTTTCAGCATGCACTTAAGTCTCATTAGGGTGCTTAAAGGCTTTCCTGACCACGGATGCTTTCCTGAGCTGGGGGGTGGAGCAGGGCTGTCTGTCTCCTCCACACATGGACAACAGGGCCCTTATCTGGCTTGGAAGCTTTAAATGCCATGGTAATATAAGAAAGCATAAATAATTAAACACAGAGCCTCACTCAGGCCCAGTTCTGCCTACAAAGATACATTTATAAGGAATTCATCCTGCTCTACAATTCCCCATGCTGGCTGGCACTGCAAAGAAAATACTTAACCTATTGCACTGGGAATCTGGGAGTGTGGTGAGGCTGAGGGCTTGGGGAAGGTGATGATTTCTTGTGACAAGCAGCATCTCTTTCCTCCTCACTGCTATTCACCTATCTATGAAAAATAGGTGCATGTTCAGACTCCTAGATGAGCTAGCAAAGGCTTAAATAGATTTAGTTTTGCTGATATTATTGGTGTTACTCCAGTTCATATCTGGCCATGGTGAAAGGCTGACAATCCTGCCTCTGAGATATTAGTTATTCACCCACTAGAGCAAAGCTCTAAGTTTGAAAGACAAATTGTTTCAGAGATTTGGATATATTTGACACAACTTGTTCCTCTCCAGCCTGTCCTGAACTTCAGAAGAGACACTGATCCCTTTCATACTAATCCTGTGCTGTGCTCCAGCTTCCAAGCAACAATAAAATATGCAGGAGAAAATAATTATACCTAAAAACTCCCAATGTGTGGGTTTATTGTGCCCTGTGCGCTGCTGCCTCACTCCTTCAGGCAAGCTTAGGAAAAGGAGCCTTGATACTTTCTGCAAAGCACATGAAGTGAGTTCCTGGCATCAGTTTTATTGCTGTATTTGTTTCTCTGTGTGTGTCTCATGGTTCTTTTGTTCAGTGTGAACAAGTGTAAATGTTCTTAAATTTACAATAAGTGGTATAAATCCTTTCTCTCCCTTTGCTTCATATTTTGTTTCTGTGTCAGAGTAACATGGAGCTCTTGGGCTGTCAGGTAGTTCCTAAAGTTCAGTCTTTTCTGCCCACTCTGGTACATTAATCTCGCAACATGAAAAGTCATGGAATCACAGAATTGTTGAGGTTGGAAAAGCCTTCTAAGATCATCAGGTCCAACCATTCCCTCAGCAGTGCTAAGGCTACCACTAACCATGTCCCCAAGTGCCATATTCATAGGAATTCAAACCCCTCCAGGGATGATGACTCCACCCCAGCCCTGGGCAGCCTGTGCCAGGTCTGGACAACCCTTTCCAGGAGGAACTTTCCCAATATCCAACCTAAACCCTCCTTGGTGCAACTTGAGACCTTTTCCTTTTGTCCTGTCCCTTGTCCCCTGGGAGCAGAGCCTGACTCCTACCTGGCTGCACCTCCTGTCAGGCAGTTGTAGAGAGCAGAAGGTCCCCCTGAGTCTCTTCTTCTCCAGGCTGAGCCCTCTCAGCTCCCTCAGCCACTCCTCATCAGACTTGTGCTCCAGAAGGAGCAAAATGCTTAACTTGCCCCCATAATTTCTTACCTTCAGAGGGTGATGACTGACTTTGCTATCCCCACTTGCAAATCCTGGTCTGTGATGCCCCAAGATTGACAATCCCTCTTGCTGAGCACTCACAGTTCCCATTGATGGGACAACCATTAACCAGAAATCAGGACTAGGGGTTCTCAAAGACACCCACAAACAGGACATCCAAGAGGATGCAGCTCAGTGAAAGTTCTGTGTGATTAAAGCCATCTGGCCAAGCCACCAGAGAAAGAAAAGTGACTTTCCTCGAAGACTGTGATCTCCTGGGTGGCTGTGAGTGCTGAGAGATGGAGGTGTGGATGGATGTATGGATGTATGGATGTATGGATGTATGGATGTATGGATGGATGTCCTCCCCCTTGCCTGGCTGTACCCCATGTGCACCAGCAGTGTGATGCAGGAGGAACCCAGCAATGCCGTGAGTGACTTCTACAGAATCCACATTGTATGCGCTGTGCATTTCCAGTGCAGACACACAGTGTGTACAATGCAGGTGCTATAAAGTCAGGTGTATCTCCCCAGCAGCTGCAAAATTGGCAACCCTCAAACCAGGCAACATTTGGTGGCTACCCCAACCCTCTGCTCTCCTCTCTGGCTTTGCCTGTGACTCCTAGCAGTTGCAAAAATGGTTTTCATGCATGTGTCAAAGCTGTGAGGAAGAGAGGTGGTTGCAGAGTGAGTGCTGGAAGAGACTTGATGAATAAAGACCTTATGTAGGTCTGGGAAAATCTGGTCTCAGTTGCCTGTGATTTAAAAATCTCCCTGAGGAACAATATGTGTGTTTTATTAGACCCTGTGTGCCATGTTTTCCTGATATTAAGTAGGGATAATAATACCCTCTAAGGCTTCTGAGCCTGTCAGGTACAAATTCTTTCAGGTAAGGATGATTTCTGCTTAGAGAAATGTGGATCTATCACAGATTTTTTGGACCTGAGTACCTCTAACATCCTATTTGTCTTTTCCAGGTCTCTCTGCAATCCTCATTTGCACCACAGCTGAAATGCAGAGCAGCCCAGCCATGTGTGTGCGTGTGAATTAACATGGTGTGAGGGAAAAATGCCAGTGGAATCAGCTTGGGTTTCCTAGCTTTGGTCATGCTGCTTAGACTTCCTTCAGAAAACAGCTGCAGGGAACTGGAAGTCTGCTGGGGAATTTATTGTTGCCCATAATGTCATTATTGATTTATTTTCGTTGGGTGCTGGCACAGAACAAGTTCCTTTCCGTCATCAGGGTCTCCCTTGCAAGAAGGGAACTGATGGAGTTGAGCTCCTTGTGCCAGTGAGGATATGGATTGCAAAGACTCAACAGGAATCCTTGGGTCTGACATCAAAGACTAACATGTCCTGGTTTCCTTGGCAGTCTGGAACTAAGGTGTTGTAGGGTGAGTTTTGCTCCCTGTTTCCACCTTGGAGATTTCCAGGCAGGATAAATGCAATGCTGTTTATTGTTATCAATCCCAGGTTTGAGGTAAAATCATCTTTTCTGTACCTATGTAGAATAATAATTTATCATTGATTCCCTGTCACTCATTGCTGTGGTATGGGCAGGATCCAGTGCTTCCCTGGAGTTTTTCCACTGACTCCAGTAGGTCCTGGACTGCTTTGCCCTTTCCAGTGCCCAAAAACTATGCAAACAATACGTCTGTGTGGGTGCCTGTGTGGACATTATCCTGCTAATCCAAACAAAGCAATCCCAAATGCCACTGGAGGGATCCTATGTTCTCATTCCAGAGGAATTTCAATGGAGCAGCCTCAAACCTCTTTGGAAGCACATGGCTGATGGGTGTTGTGACAGGTGTGACTTCAGCTTTGTGGTTGCTCTGATAAAATGATTATTCTCTGGCAGTGGTTGGAAGAATTAATGAGAGCAACTCAGGCCTGTTAGACTGTTTTCCTTTGGCTCCTTAGGAGTTGGTTTTTCTTGTTAAACATATGGCATTATTTTCCTACTGCTTCCCTCTCCTCCACAATTCCCTCTGGGGAATTGCTTCTGTAAGTCTGTTCAGTCCACTTTAATGTCATTTTCTGAGAAGCAAATTTTACATAGCTTGAAAGTTTGGAAGAAGATGAGTTTGGTTATTTATTTACTAAGTTTACTTGGGGTTTTTGTTCATTTATTTTAAAAAAGAAGTGACATATGAAGTCCTCTATGTCTTACAGCAGCTGAGGTAGGAAATGCTCTATCCCCGGCATAGAATCATAGAATGATTTGGGTTGGAAGAGATCTTCAAGCTCATCTCCTTCCAACCCCTGCCATGGGCAGGGTCACTCCACTAGACCAGGTTGCTCCAACCTGGCCTGGAACACTTCCAGGGATGGGGCAGCCACTGCTGCTCTGGGCAACCTGTGCCAGAGCCTCACCACCCTCACAGCCAAGAATTCCTTCCTAATATCCCATCTAAATCTACCTCCTTCAGCTTAAAGCCATTCCTCCTTGTCCTGTCACTCCAGGCCCACTTGACAAGGTTGCTCCAAGTCCTCTCAAATATCTATTTATTTATTTATTTTCCCCAAGTCCTACCAGCTAGGCAGGACTAGACTTTGCCTGAGAGCTGGATGCTCACTTTGGGACTCATATTTACACCTCCCACCCTAATCATAGGGAGAACCAGGAGTTTCTGAGCTCTGTAGCAGCTGAACATGAAGTTGGGAAGGAGCTCGTGGTCCTCTTCTCCCCCATATCCCACTTGGGAAGGAGGAAGGCTGGAAAGAGTCCTGCAGGATGGATTCCCTGGGTTACTGATGCCCAAAAACCTGCAATCCTTCATAAACTGGGATCTGCAGTTCCTGTCTTGCTCAGAGCTCCACTGTTGGAGATACTAGCTTTCTTCCAGAAGAAATCCTCTTCTGGAATGGGAATAGTGTGGTGTATACATTAACCTTGTTCTAAAGTGCAGTCAGGATGTGGCCAGGTGCATTTTAAACCTGGAAACCGGGAAGTGGTCCTGGCCCATGCAGTTTAGAGGTACTCATAGCCCCTCTGAGTAGGCTTTTCCCACTGTAATCCCTGTGGTAGACCTACACCCCATTATTCTTCCTTATGTCCTCAAAGATCATCTAACACATTTCCTGTTCTCCATTACAGACTTCAAGACAACTGTGGGCATTTGGTTTATTGTCCTGAGCCTCCCAGCACCTCATAACTCCTTGCAAGCCAAAGCTCATGCCAGAAGTGAACAGAAAACACATTCTCATCTGAAATATGTGTGTGCCCACAACACCTTCTCCTAATGGGCAGCTTCCCTGCACCCACATCCCACCTCTTTCCCATTACGCAGTGAAGGATGCCCAAGTTAAAAGAAAAGGGGGGGAAAATAGCCTTCCCCACAAATTGCAGGTTTCCACTGGTGTTTCAACACTCATGAAACCTCAAGGAGCTTTTTTAAAGCAACTGAGGTTTGAGAAAGGAAATTAGAGCTTGGGTCTGTTGTTGGGAGCAGATGCTCAAAGCCTCACACAACTTTCTCCCCTCCAGCACAACACTGGTTTCTCACTGGGAGGCACTGGGCAGGGATGGGGAGAACTCAGCAGGTACACTAAATTGAGCTGTGACATGCCAAATTTAGCCATCGCATCTGCTGCCCTGATAGGATGGCAAGGTGTGAGGGTGGTGAGGCACTGACACAGAAGCCTTGGTTGCCCCATCCCTGGAAGTGTTCCAGACCAGGCTGGATGCAGCTTGGAGCAACCTGGGCTAGTGGAAGGTGTCTCTGACCATAGCAGGGAGTGGAATGAGATTATATCTAAGGTCTCTTCCAATCCAACCCATTCTGAGATTCTATGACTCTATGTGCTGTGTCTCCAAGCCTGGGCTGATCCTTCCAGAGACTCTGGAATTGCCACACTGTAAAGATCACAATTCAGAAAAGGTAAAGGTTTCACTGAGGGCAAACCTGTCCTTGTAAGAGTCACTGATGTGATGTAAGTGTCTCTGATGCTCATCCTGCCTCTGTCCCCTTTCCTACATTTATGTATATCCACAATCTGTTTCAAGGACTCCCTCAAAGAGGTTTCTTGAGGAGCAGCCATGACTTACCCCAGCCAAATAATGTGAATCCCCAAAGATATTTCTTCTCTGAGAAAAATGCCATGAAGATGAGGCTGTGGAGATAGAGCCCTTCCACCAGAATCCAGTAGTAATTGGTTGCCAGGAAGTAGAGGAAGAAGGTAACAGCTACTTTACAGCCCACCTGCAATGACCATCGAAAGACAGAGTTATGTGAGGAACATGGTGTGGAATTCTTGTTCTACATAAAGATAGGATTAACCAAGATGGGGTGGAAAACAAAGTGGAGAAAGGGAAAAAAATAAATCAAACAATTCTGTTGTAGAGCTTTTATAAGTAGGAAAAATCAATGCAAGAACAGATGAACAACTGAGAACAAAATTTCCAACCCAGACATGATTTTTCCAGTAGCAGGTGATTTGGGAGGTATAGTAAGCACATGTGGATAAATGTTGAGCTGATCCTGCTATCCTCCAACCTAGTGATGAAGGATTTTGACACTTTCTAAGGCAACTGTGTATCTTTTCCTTCTGTCTCTTGGTCATGTTACAGGACAAAGGGCTGTGTCCAAGTTGTCTTATAGTTTCATAGAATGTTAAGGGGTTGGAATGGCCCTTAGAGATCAGCCAGTCCCAACTCCCTGCCCTGGGCAGGGGCACCTCTCACCACACCAGGTTGATCAAGGCTTTATCCAACCTGGCTTTGAACACTGCCAGGGTTGGGGCAGCCACAGCCTCCCTGGGCAACCTGTGCCCTCACCTCACCACTCTCACAGGAAAAAAAAATTATTCTTAATATCTAATCCAAATTTCTCTCTTTCAATTTCATCCTCCTCAAGCACATGGACAATGCAGATATTGTCACTGGAGCTTTCTATACAGTGAAACCCACACGGACTTCTGGACACAAGTTCATCTGACCTCATTTCAATTTTTATTTCGGGATGTTGATTTGGCTGCCTCACCACTCTCACAGGAAAAAAAAATTATTCTTAATATCTAATCCAAATTTCTCTCTTTCAATTTCATCCTCCTCAAGCACATGGACAATGCAGATATTGTCACTGGAGCTTTCTATACAGTGAAACCCACACGGACTTCTGGACACAAGTTCATCTGACCTCATTTCAATTTTTATTTCGGGATGTTGATTTGGCTGCCTGTGTTGACCACAGTGACTCAACCAACCAAAACTGGAACCTGAGATGACTACAGTGCATGACTGCATGTGGCAGTTAGTGCTATGGTCTAGTTGACAAGGTGGTGAAGGGTCACAGGTTGGACTCGATGATCTTGGAGATCTTTTCCAACCTAAATGATTCTATGATTCTAAAGTGCCTCTTGCAGACATCTGCTTTTTGCAGATGAGTCCCACCCTTCCTTATGACAGCACAGAATCCCTCCATTTTCCCTCTCAAAATGTCTTTTCTCAGAGTTGGGACTGATAAAAGTTGTGCATTCCCCATCCCTGGAAGTGTTCGAGGCCAGGCTGGATGGGACTTGGAGTAACTTGGTCTACTGGAAGGTGCTCCTGCCCATTGCAGGGGGTTGAAACTAGATGATCTCCAAGATCTCTTCCAACCCAAACCATTCCAATTCTGTGATAAATAACACCAGCTGTGGTTTGCTGCAGAATGACAGTGAGGTGAGATGTCTATTGGTGACCTTCTTCCTCACAAACTACCTCTGCTCTGGCTGTGGAGTCAGCTGAGAACCTCCCAAGACATGTTGAACCATGGCTTTGTTACATCAGAGCTGCCAGTCTGATGGCACAGATGTTCCAGCACAGTAATACCTCCATGGATCATCCAGAGAAGAGCTCCCAGTGGCAAATAAGCCAATTGCAAACTGTGGTAGGAGAAGGACATGGTGTGAAATGCAAGCACTGACGTGCCTTGTGCTGGCAGAGTCAGGGAAGTTTCCAGAGCCATAAACTTCACCGGGAACTGGCGAAATGTTGCAAATAGCTGTAGATGGGAATCAAAACACCAGCCTTGATTGACATGAGGAACAGCTCTTCCTTAGCTTGGGGACTGGGCAGTTTTTCTGGGCTAATGGATTGGGAGTGGGAAGGGATAGGAGAGGGAGTGGGAAGAGATAGGAGGAAGCTGTGGAAGATGGGGGTTTCCATCTCAGCAGGGCGGAAAACCCCCCAAAAAAGGCAAAGTGTTGAACACAGAGGACAGACACAAATCCTGGGTGACCAACTGCTCCAGCAATACTCACAAACTGTGATTTATCCGCTGGAGGTGCTTCAGTAATGGATTTCAAGTCTTCCTCTGAGATCCTTTCCATCTCCTCCAAAGCTGAGCCAGAGTACAGGACCGCGTCCTTCACGAAGATGCTCACAGCTCTCAGCATGAAGGACACAAACAGGTGCATGTGGATGTAGTTTCTAGTGCAGTGCAAACGTCTGGAGGAGGACACAGAGAGGGATTGGAGAAGTTTAGCTCATCTGTTGAACAGACTCAGGGTCACCTCTGCCTCTGAAGATCTCCAGCTCCTCTCATCAGCACTATAGGTTGGACTTGGTGATCTCAGAGGTCTTTTCCAACCTTAATGACTCTGTGATTCTGTGCCACCACAGGGGAGCAGTGTTAGTGCCACCACTGCCCTGTGCTCACGGCTCATCCATGGGGTTGGTAAATGGAATAATATCTGCTCCAGGGACTTCATAGAATCATGGAATGGTTTGGCATGGAAGTGACCTTAAAGACTATCTAGTCTTTAATGTACATGTCACATGGGCAGGGACACCTTTCATGAGAACAGGTTGGTTTGAGCCCCATCCAACCTGGCCTGGAACACTTCCAGTGATGGGACAGCCCCAGCTGCTCTGGGCAACCTGTGCCAGTGCCTCACCACCATCACAGCCCTCTGTCCCTGCCCTCTGTCAGTTTGGATCCATTCCCCCCTGTCCTACCACTCCATGCCCTTGAACTCCAAAGGCTACAGAACTTGTGGCCACCAAAACCTTGTAGAGGTTCTTGTAAACTGCTAATTTTGTGTCCACACCAAATTCCATCACAACTACAGGAGTCACTATGGAGTGCTGAGCTGTTTTCCTTGTTTGCTGGTAGGGACACTTTCCTTTGCTGATCATGCTGAGAAGTTTCTGGGCTTCACCCCAACAAGGGCAGCAATGACCCCATAAATGCTGACTGTAAAGCGCTTTAAGAACCTTTCTGGGGGAAAAGCTGGATGAGAAGAGGTTAGTGCGTTAGACTATATATAAGAGGTGTGTTTTAGAAAGAGTGATCATAACTTTGGGGAAAACAAGGAACTAGTTGACCTGTTGGTGTCCCCTCTGTCCTCTAGAGCTCTGTTGCCTGACTGGCCATGCATGGATTTAGGAATGGATTTAAATCCCCAGTTCCAATAATGGAAATAAAAATGAAAACCTGTGTTTTTTTCTCCTTTGGAGGATATTATGACAGGAATAACAGTTGTTCTCTGTGCTATTATAACACAAATGACACCAAGTGGAATTGATGAGGTATAAATGAAGACGAGCTTTGCTCCCTGCATTTGAAATGTAGTCAGTGAAATCTCTGGATTCTGTGTCATCTGGGATAAAGTCTGGCTTGATCCATGCTGCTGCTTTGATCCCTGAGACAAACACGCCAACACAGTTGTCCATGTGGTCTGGGCTGTAAGTGAAATTCTCTGAGTACATGAATAAAGAGAAAACACATCTTCTGAAACTGGGAATACTCTTGCATCCATGGACACTGAATATTTTAACAACCTTGCCAGTGTCCAGTGGGAAATGAAATGGAAGGAAAGGGTTGGGAGAACAGGAGGGTGGTGGCGGGGTGAGGTCTGGGACTACATCATATCAAGTGTCTTCAGGAGGAGTTTGCAGTCCCCTTGGGCTTGTGTGCGTGACAGCTTTGGGCTCTGCTATCCAAGCAAATCCCTCTGAGCACCTTTTGCTCACTGCAGAGAGGCCTAAGCACTTTTAGAGCCGAAAGCCACACATTTCATTACCAGTGGAATGTGTCTGGGGCTCAGCTTGAACTTGCTGAGTCCATCTACAGACACCATGAATTTCTCCCCCACAGCTGCTGTCTGGGTCCTACCTTTGCTAGAAGGTACTTCCAGCCACGGAAAGGAAGCAAATCTGGGGCTCAGAGGTTGGGACTCAGTACTATGCTCTATCCTCAGCTCCCCAGATATGTACCACCAAAGGACAAACTCCTATTTATGGGTGACACCTTTCATGCCTTCCACCCCATGCTCTCTGTGCCAGCAAGAATCATGTAATCCTAGGATGGTTTGGGTTGGAAGGGACCTTAGTGATCATCCATTTCCAACTCCCCTTCTATGGTAGGGACACCTTCCACTAGCCCAGGTTGCTCCAAGCCCCATTCAACATGTCCTTGAGCACCTCCAGGGACGGAAGATGCAATGCTAGGTCTGAGGAATGGATGGTGTGGGTTAAAAGTGGTATTTAGGGGTCTCCGTCCCTTGGCAGGGTGGTGGAAAGGGAGGGGAGACAATCAGAGTCAGGTCAGTGAATGGTCATTTTTCGACCCCTAGGAACAGCAGCAGTATGGGGAGATTGGAGGAATCAGCCTCGGAGTTTTCCACAGTTGAGGTCCCCCTCAGCTGGTCTATCCTTCGGGAATATTTGGGTTTAGAGTGGGATTTCCCTCATGAAAACCTTAGCTATCTAAAAATTAACCATCTAAATCTAAGCCAGTCATCTGGAGGGGTAACAGGGACAAAAAATTCTTGAGAGTTTTCCAAGGGAGACAAACCTCTTCCAGGAGATGCCTCTTCCCATTCACTACAAATCAGGTCTAGAAAACTCCATTGCAGGCAAGTGGAAGAAGTTCAAACATCCCACCCACCATCCCCAAAGAAGTTTGACCTAAGTAATACTAGCACAGCCCAAATCACAGATGCAACCACTCGTGGCTTGCTGAAGAGGCAAATTCCACCCCAATTTTAGCCTTTAGGAAAGCCTGAGGGGCTTTTCCAGTCTAGTGCCAACTCCCTTAGAGAGAAACAGAGCCGCCTACCTGAAGTATCCCAGGATAAGGACAGCAACTGTGAGGGATCCCAGAGAGATGGAGTATCCAACAGTATAAATCAAATAGAGGCGATCAAAGACCTCCTGCAGTAGAAATGATGGAGAAAATAGCGTCACATTAGAACGCGCCTACTGCCTTGGAACACACCAGTGGGGCAGCACAGTCAGGCTAGCACATCTTTGGGGCTGCCAAACCTTTGAAAATCTCATCTTTTTAGTGCTTTTTTAACATAAGAGCAGCTTGGAAAGAGGTACTTGTATTCCCTCATGTGGGGAGATGGGATATTTGCAAGATGGAGTTGGGTTAATCCCATGCCTGGGGGTTTTCATAGTATCACAGTATGTTAAGGGGTTGGAATGGACCTGAGAGATCGGCTAGTCCCAACTCCCTGCCCTGGTCAGGGACACCTCCCACCACACCAGGTTGCTCAAGGCCCCATCCAAAATGGCTTTGAACACTGCCAGGGTTGAGGCAGCCACAACCTCCCTGGACAACCTGTGCCAGTGTCTCACCACCCACGCAGGAAAAAACTTCTTACTAACATCTAACCTAAATTTCCCTCTTTCAATTTATCCCCATTGCTTCTTGTCCTGCCACTCTTGTTCCTAACCAAGAGTCCCTCTCCAGCTTCCCTGGAGCCCCTTCCTATCCTGGAAGGTTGCTCTGAAGTCTCCACACAACCTTCTCTTCTCCAGGCTGAATAGTCAGAACTCTCTCAGCCTGTCTTCGTAGGAAAGGTGCTCCAGTCCTCTTATCAGCTTTGTGGCCTCTTCTGGACTTGCTCCAACAGTTCCATGTCCTTATGCTGGGGATACCAGAGCTGTGCACAGTACTCCAGGTGAGATCTCACAAGAGCTCAGTAGAGGGGAAGGACCACCCTCCTCACCTGCTGGCAGCTGTTCACAGCATTTTCATCCCAAAGGACCCCAAAGCGCTTTACAAACTCTCAGCCCAATCCAGAGGTCACTTGGCAAGTTTTGCTTGAACAAAATGCCTCCTGACCTGGAGTGTTTTTGCTGGAAGGGTGAAATTCATCCATTGCTGAATGACTGATGCCCAGCCTGGTACAGTGTCAACCCACCACAGAAAGCATGGGGAGGATATATTTTGGCTAGGATATATGAGAAGAAAAGTCACCTGCATTTATTTCGCCCTTTTTCAAATCAAAAGCAGCCTGTGACTGTGGTTATCCCATCCAGACACAACTTTAGCTTGCCAAAGTCCCATTGGAAAAGGTCCTGTCACAGGAGAACTCATAGTAATTAATCCTCTATGAGGTTTGAGTTCTCTTGGCTCTCTATATTTAAAGTTGGGCTTGAAACCTTGAGGTTTCCATTAAATATGTTTTCCTTCATCCTGTGCTGTAACATGCAGCTGAACTCAGGGATTAGCGAACATATGCCTGGAAAGGGTTAAAATATCTACCACCATCCTAATTTGTGCTGATTTCACTGTCTCAAATTAGAAATAAACCCCAAAGAAACCAACCAATTCAGCATCTTTCTCCTCTCTCCTGCCTCCCTCCTTCCCCTCACCCCACCCACTGGGCTGCAATAACATTAGGAACTCTGAGCTCTGAATGACAGCTCTGATTGGGATTTGAGGCTAGCAATGCTGTCCTGGAATGCCAAACCTCAGCCCTATTACATCAGAACCCTCAGATATGTGACTGTTTCTCTGTGGTTTCCATTGGTGGAGTGTTGAGTTTGCCAATATTAATTTTGTGTGTGTGTCTGTGTGTATTTATGTGTATTTATATATCTGTATCTCTGTGGAGGCTGAAGGCACTGAAAAGCCAATATGAGCAGATTCAACAGTTTGAGGGGGGGAAAATATCCTGGTGCACTTTTCCCTTTGCCAAGCTGGAATCCTTTTGGAACTGAAAAACATTTGCCTCCATAGTGAAAATGAAAAAATATAATAAGAATTAAAAATCTACTCCAAGTTTAGAATTGTTGGCAATCCAACAGTTTTGAGGAGTTACTGGGCCTAAACAAAAGCATCCCTGAGACCTATTCAGGAATTTCACTGGAAAGATCCATGTTCCTATAGGACAATGACACCATTGTGACAGCAATGGCCTCGGGAAGAGCTTGTTGACTGGCTGCAGGACGTTTTGGAGGCTGTGGTTAATTCCTCTGATGAACCACAGGGCCTCTCTTTGAAAGGCTGTTGAGGCAGAAGTGCCAAGACATACATGTAGGCACACTGGTGTCCTCACTTGCAGACATGGGTGCCACAAATGTCACTCAGTGCCACACTGGGAAACCTCCAGGGAAGGTGATTTTTTGGATTGGGTGCTTAGATCCTTGGGGAAAGCCTAAGGAGTAAAAGGTTGAGGTTCTCCAAAAGGCTTCCCAGTGCAGCACTTGGAGGGCAGCTCATGCTTGCTAGTTTCCAGGAGTTTCTCCTCAGGAATGGTGAGACTTGGATTTGCCAAGGAGGGGAAAAAAAAAGTCCTAGAGGCAATTCTAGGACTCACACATCTCCAAGCACAAGGGAGGTCCCAGCTGGGTGGAAACCACAATGCTGATTCAGCAAAGGTCCTCCAGGTAAGCAAATATTGAGTCATCTGCCAGCTGAAACAACCACCTGCATGGTCTGAGAACCCTCTTTGGGAGCTGAGATGGATGGGAGCGTAAATAATTCCCAGAAGACCACAAAGATCATGATGGCCAAGCCATGGGCACAACCTGGACCTCCATACACTCAAAGCAGTTCACTACTCGCAAGACCATCCTGTTACAGCACCAGCTCTACCTAACATCTCCTATAAATCCACCCTGAGGACAGAATGACCATCACCCACTGGCCATTATCCACTGACCTGTTGAAAGAGGCAACTCGCCCTCCAAAATTTGGCCTTGCCATACCATGAGGCCCTGGTAGAAGTGTGATACTTTAACCACTGTCATTTCATTTCATTATCATTTTCTTTGAATGTTTGAGGCTTGGAGCAACCTGGGCTAGTGGAAGGTGTCCCTGCCCATGGCAGGGGGTTGGAACTAGAAGATCTTTGAGGTTCTTTCCAACCCAAATCCATCTAGGATTCCATGATTCTATGAATTTGACTCCTTCACTTTTTCAACTGTTGACACATGTGCACTGAAAAAGAGAAAAAGCTGGAAAAAAAGCTAAAGGAAAACCACAAGGACAAACCCTCAATATTTGTGATTTCTCAATGTCTGATGTCCTTGAATATTCCCTTCTGCCAACTCAACCCCTGCTGGGATGAGATAGTCATAAGGAGTGCATGGGATGGATCTGATCCCCTTTTGTTCTCCTGCAGCACTCCTGTGCCTCTTGCATCTGCCACCTCCCTCACGAGCACCCAGTTTGTCCCCTCCCCTGCCAACAGGGCCTGTAGAAGAATGCTCTGAAGGTCTTTCCTTCACATGGCTGAGCCAGTCATGGTCCATAGATGTGTGGATGTGGCATTTGAGGACATGATTTAGTGGAGAATACGGTGACAGGGCTGGGTTAGGTTGGTTGGATTGGTTGATGGTTGAACTTGATAATCTTAGAGGTCTTTGTCAACCTTAGTGATTGTGTGACTCTATGGCTGCTCCCGGAGGATTCTGGCCAGGAGGAGGCCCCTTATTATGTCTGAGCTGGATTTGGGGTTGGTGAAATAACTTTCCATCAAGTCATTCACTGTGCATCTTCACTAGGTCATGCTTTGCTGCTCTCAGACACTGCACAGCCTCAGGGCACTTCCTTTCCCTCATCCTCTCAGGTCACACATTTGAAAACTCCACCACAGCCATTCATCTTGTGCAGTCAGGTGAAATATCTGTCACAGTGATCCCACCTGATCCTGGCTTCCCAACCTCCCTCCAGCCCTAACTCGGATGGACAACACACCAAACCATGAAAAACCTAAGTACTATTTCAGATGTAACAAGTGCTGAACCTGTAACCAGATCTTCCTTTCCTCCTCTCTCTTGGACTGGTAGGAGACTTCCTCTCTGCTCCCCCTGGCATCTCAGCTTTCCACCAGCCTAACCTCTTTCCACCAGCCTAACCTAACTTCATAGCAGCCTGGTGGCTTTGGGACAACAGGAAACCAAAGCAGAGCTGGAGATAGATCTGCATGGACTCAGGGCATGGAAACAATCAAAATAAACAAAACGTAGTCCTGTGGTCATCCACAGACTGAATGTGACACTCTCCCACAAGGGTCCCTGCATTCCCTGTGGTTTGGAAGACTTCCAGGTGTGTGACCCTCAGAGCAGATGGTTGTTATATTTTCATACTGTGCTCTGAGCTTAACCTGCCTCCTAATTTGTCCTCTCACACCAGTGGGGGGATAATTTGCATTGATCTGAATCCAGAGGAAAACTGTATGACTCTGCAGGACAGCTCAGAGCTCCATTAGAGCTCCAGATGAGGAACCTGAGGTGCCTTTGGTTGTGAAACCATGACTCTGCCTTTATTCTTGCACTGCAGCCAGGACACTCTGTCACACAGACAGTAGGATGGTCTGTGTGAAGAGTGTTTCTGCTTCCTCACATTCTAGTATGGATCCATGGAGTTGACCACAGGGGACACGGTCCTCTAATTTAGATGTCCATCTGAGCTGGCCACCTGAGGCCCCAGCAGCAGTAAGAAAGGGCTCATTTATCATAGAATCACAGTATGTTAAGGTGTTGGAATGGACCTGAGAGATCAGCTAGTCCCAACTCCCTGCCCTGGGCAGGGACACCTCCCACCACACCAGGTTGATTAAGGCCCCATCCAATCTGGCTTTGAACACTGCCAGGGTTGGGGCAGCCACAACCTCCCTGGACAATCTGTGCCAGTGTCTCCACCACCCTCACAGGAAAAAACTTATTCCTAATATCTCATCTAAATTCCCCTCTTTCAATTTATCCCCATATCTCCTTGTCCTGCCACTCTTGTTCCTAACCAAGAGTCCCTCTCCAGCTTCCCTGGAGCCCCTTCCTATCCTGGAAGGTTGCTCTGAAGTCTCCACACAACCTTCTCTTCTCCAGGTTGAACAGGCCCAACTTTCTCAGCCTGTCCTTGTAGGGAAGGTACTCCAGTCCTCTTATCAGCTTTGTGGACTCCTTTGGACTTGCTCCAACAGTTCCATGTCCTTTTAAAGCAGATCAAACCCATCCTGTTTTCAAGGATGAGCTTAAGGCTAAATGTGATCTACACCCACTGAAATCATAAGGAAGGGGAATATGAGCCAACAACTTGGGAGGTTAGCTCAGCTTGGAAACCACCAGCCTAGCAAGAGGGACCATCCTAAGATCTAACCTCAGCCCACCAATTCTGTCTTCATCTGCTACTGCTTGTTTATTGTGTAGTGGGTTTACTGTTTCTAGGGAAATCAGAGAGGCCTGGAGAATCCATCAAATACAATGGGAAAGGCACAGCATGATGCAGAACTGCTTTATCTAAACTCCATTGTTCCACCCAACAATCTGCTGTGTTCTTGGAGCTCTCTGGGGTCCTTTTAAAAGCAAACAACTTTGTGGAGCCTCAAAGTGATGGCATGAAACATGTTTACGCAGTGTATTCTGAATTACAGAAATGAAATGCCATCAAAGTGTTGGCCATGTGCACCATGACAGATGGGCAGATGTTTTCAAGTGTGTGTAGGGATAAAAAATACGCATCATCAAGACGTTTTCTTCATAATTGCAAGCAAGCCTGTCATGCTGTCCTCATTTCGTACCTATACAGAATCACAGAATCAATCAGGTTGGGAAAGACTTCTGAGATCATCAAGTCCACCCTATGGCCTAACACCACCATGGCAACTAGACCATTAAGTGCCATGTCCAGTCCTTAAGCACCTCCAGTGATGGTCACTCCACCACCTCCCCGGGAAGTCCATTCCAGTGTCTAATGATGCTTTCTGTGAAGAAATTCTTCCTGATGTCTAACCTAAACCTCCTCTGGCACAGCTTGAGAAAATGTCCTCTCATCCTGTCACTGTTACCTGGGAGAAGAGACTGACTCGCACCTAGCTAGAACCTCCTGTCAGGGAGTTGTAGAGAGTGGTAAGGTCACCCTGAGCCTCCTCTTCTCCAGACTAAATAACCCTCAGCCTCTCCTCACTGGACTTGTGCTCCAGTCTCTTCACTAGTTTCATTGCCCTTCTCTGGACTTGCTCCAGCCCCTCAATGTCCTTCTTGCATTGAGGGGCCCAGAACTGGACACAGCACTCGAGGTGTGCTCAAGGTTAGGTCTGTGAATAGAATCATGGAATCCCAGAATGGTTTGGATTTTAAGGGCCTATGAGACCAATTTTATTCTGGAATTTGGGGTCCACATGGGTAATTTTAGGCATCTCACTCATTTTTTTTATATGCAATGGACTCTGAAGAGCTCTCCTTGTTGACTATCATGTGGACAGAGAGACAATATACACAGAGATGCACATTTATACATGTAAATTGGGGTGTCTGAGTCTAACTTGGGGTGTCTGAGTCTAAATGGAGGTGTCTTATGTGAGAGCTCATCCCAGATGTTATGCAGATTGTGAGGATCTATAGTGCCTGGAACCCCTCTAGATGAGGGGAACAGAATTCTGTACCAGAAAGTCATGTTCAGCACTCAGTGTTTACTTTGAGGCTGTGGAAATCAGTGTCTGGTTTGTGCCTTCTGCAAATATCCCATGAAGCTTTTTATTTATTCAAATTTTTGCTGTAAAAGAAGACAAGAAAAGCAAAAACTACAGCTAGTAACAGAGGTTTTCTGGCTTTGCTTATCATTTGAAGCAGTAAAATCCTTCCCCACATGTCATTAGCAACATCTGAATCAGCAACTTGGAGAAACTTTGCAGATGCTTCATCTGGAAACCCCTTATGCTTCCAACCTCCTATATTGCTAATCCCACCCTTCAGCATAGCCTAAAACCCCACAAAAGATCACAAGATTCATTTCAGCTTCACAACCTAAATGCTGCAGAATCGTCTTGTTGCCTGACAAAGAGGGAAAGAAAAGGCACGAGAGGAGAAAGTTGGATGTAGAGTACGGCTCAATGATAGGGTAGGGTTTGTCACCAGCCTTGCAGAAAATTCATGTCTCAGTCAGCCACATCCCACCCTGAGGCACTTGAAGGAAACAAGATACATGAACACAACGTTTATACCCAAAGCTACATGACATGTCCTCAGGTTTATGAGAAAACTGTGTGTGAATTGCAGATACAACCTGGGAACTACAGGAAACTCATTACCTTCTGCAACAGCAGCCTGAAGCCACAGGACACTTGGGAGACTAAAATGACATGTCTGGTGAGAGGTGTCTGTGCCCAGGGCAGGGGGCTGGGACTAGATGCTCTCTAAGGTCCATTCCAACCCCTTAACATACTATTGGCATTAGTGGTGTTTTGGGGGAAATGGGAATGAAGGAAATTTCTGCTTATTTACCAAATTATGTCAGTACCCCTCCCAGCGTCTGAAAAGGCAACCAGAAACATGGTCATGCTGAAGGTGGCTGTGTGGAAGGAAAAGTGCTGCTATGGGTTTTGGAGGGAAATTGCCTAAAAAGCTGCTAGAGGTGCATCACTCCTCATGTGTGCCACATTTTATCTAAAAATTGAGGAGCTCCAAGAATACAGGTCACGCTCACTCCTAATTGCAGTGAACCTAAGAAAGCTGCAAGGAGAACAGCCAATCTGGGTCTTTTAGCCTTAATCCCTGTCTCCTACATGCCCAGGAAGAGAAGCCACGGAAAGAGTTTAAGAACAGAACAAATATAGAATAAACATGATGTGGATCTGCTAGAACAAAGAGGAGGCTGTTCCAAGTGCCAAAGCACCACTGCTCTGGAACCAGGCTAGGAGTGCTAGGCAGGCTCAGCCTGGAAAAGAGAAAGCTCCAGGGAGACTTTAGAGCCCCTTACAGTTCCCAAAGGGGATCCAAGAGACATGGAGAGGAACATGGACAAGAGCCTGGAGGAACAAGGACAAGGGGGAATGGCTTCCCACCACCAGAGGGCAGGGCTAGATGGGATATTGGGAAGGAATTCTCGGCTGTGAGGGTGGTGAGGCACTGGCACAGGCTGCCCAGAGAAGCAGTGGCTGCCCCATCCCTAGAAGTGTTCCAGGCCAGGTTGAATGGGGCTTGGAACAACCTGGGCTAGTGGGAGTTGTCCCTGCCCATGGCAGGGGGTGGAACTACCTGATCTTTAAGGTCCTTCTGACCCAAACCATTCTGGGATCTATGATACATATACACCTCTGTGTCTGTCATCTGGTGGCTATATAGCAG
>NW_008663266.1:0-3383 GCF_000695815.1 Acanthisitta chloris | reverse complement strand
GTGGTTTAGCCATATGAAATGCTGCAGGCAGACAAACAGCTGTGTTTAACCACAGTGACTGCCTCCAAGAGTAAAATGCAGCCAATCCATTCCCCTTCCTTCCATGTCCTACTGTTTCTCTTTAAGCACCAGATGGAAAATAAATGCACCAGAGCTGCCTGGGCAGGGAGTTGGGGTGGAAAGGCATATCTGTCCAGTTGGAGGGAGACTTTCTGAAGGTCCAGGGTGCAACTGGGATGTGGAATGTCTATGCACATGTCCTGGAGGAGAGGGAGAAGCAGGTTTTTCACCATCTCTGCTGCACTGGTGAAGAGCTATTTAAAGGTAGAGTATGAGAGAATGTATTCAAAATGTGGTGTAGAGGTGGTTTTGTTCCCAAAGGCACAAACTCTATTATATTCCCGTGACATCCTGCTAAGACTTTCACAAAGCTTCCTCCTAGCCCTTGTTTAAGAGCTAGCTTCCATAGACCACGTCCAAGTGATCAGAGAATCCCAGGATGGTTTGGGTCTGAAGAGACCTTCAAGATCATCTTATTCCACCCCCTGTCATGAGCAGGGAACCTTCCACTAGACCAGGTTGCTCCAAGCCCCTTCCAGTCTGGCCTTGAACACCTCCAGATGGTTGTTCACTCCAAATTTAATGCTATCTGCAAGGAATTTGAGGAAACACATTTTGCTAGCTTACTTCAGCCTACCTGCTCTCCTGGCTGAGGAGAGGACATGAATCTCAGGGCTGTCAACCCAACATCCCTCAGCAGAGCTAATTTTCCCTTAGAAAACAGCCCAAGAGCAATTGCTCCCTGGGCAGTTATAAGCTGTTAATTCTTCTGGCTCTGATGCCTTTAGCATACTTTGCTCATTTCAGAAAGTGATTTCTCTGTTGCTCAGTATGAAATAATCCTATTTATACCATGCAGGACACAAACCTTCTCCGGGGCTCTCTGTTTGCTGATGGGGTTAATCTTATAATTATCCCACAGTGGCTAAAATGAGAGAAGTACACACTTAAACAAACACACATGGACATATATATGAGTGCACATGTGGACCTGGGGTTATTTAGGTGTGTGGATCTTTGTCTATATAAGCCTATTTCTAGATATAGCAATGTAAAGCTATATATGTATAGTCCCAGACAGATTCCCCTCCCCCCCCAATGCCTTCTAAATGCAGTTTCTTAACATTTCCTCTGATTGCATCTGCTCAGATTATGTCCTACTTGGAGTCAGCTCATGATCTCCTTTCACAATGTTGGTTAAGTGCAGCTGTTAGTGGTGACGCAAAGATGTTGCTCCCCAGGGAGGGAAATAATAACAGAAAACAATCTTCCTCTAAAGACAAGTGCTCTATCTTTCTGAATTCCCTGATTCTGACATCTCTTGACATATTTACTTGTAGAAAAATCAATATCAAAGGAAGGTTTATTACTACCAGTGCTTGAGAGCCACGTTTGGGTATTGAAGACTAGGCCTTCCTTGCTCACCTCAAGTAAAGTCATCCCTCAAGGGAGGAAAAAAGGTCATTATTTTCTCTCTTTTCTTTCTAGAGTGTTTTTCATACCAGAAGGCTCAAGAGACCTGCAGTGGATGCATATATATTGCTTCATTTGTCATTGGCAGCCACCACTATGATACACCATGTGACAATACACAGCATCACTGTGAAGTGAGGGAAGGGCTGAGGAATCAATCCCTTGCAAATACAAAGTCTACTACTACTACTACTACTACTACTACTACTACTACTACTACTACTACTACTACTACTACTACTACTACTACTACTACTACTACTACTACTACTACTACTATTATTATGCTGTTGAAAAGCATTTGTTAATCAAAATACAGTTCCAAATCTGGAGGAAACATCCATTTTTTCCTGACATTTTTCTGCAGTGGGTAAGCACCACTTAAACAAGACCATCTTGTCCAGTTAATCTGAGCAATGATGGGCTAATTTGTCTTGATATTAAGTACCATTCTATTCACTTCCGTGTAGCTAGAAAAGAAAACTCATGGCAAAAGATGACTGAGTCTTGTGTACAGGATAATGAAGATGATTTTAGGATGGTGTATTAAAACAGCTCAGAAAGGTCAAGAGGAACAGTAATTTTCCAAGTTTGAGAGTTTGAAAGCAAAAATTAAGTCTCCTGCATTGTGACACCTCAACTAATGTCTCTCTCTGCCAGGAAGCACAGTCCAAGTCTTCAGTCTGCGTTGTGACCACCTCTACAGGGAACACAGGCAAAGTCAATACATGAAATCCAGGACCAGAAACTTTGCTTTCAGCCCTTTTTGCCAGCTTGGGAGTTGAAGGTCTCTATTTCTTCCTTGTGATGGTTACAAATCTTCTTCCTTGTACCCTTCCCTAACCAATTCACATGGACAAGTCCTAACTGCCAGCATGGGAGTTCTAAAAGAGAGGTTGTCCTTTCCCTAGGGGAAATCTAGGAGACTGAACAAGTGTGCAGCAGATGACTTCCACCTCAGGACATGGCTAAGAGAGGTGGGACAGGGGAGACACTGACTTCAGAGAGGTCAAGAAGTTGTGTAACTCAGTAAATATCTCAGTGTGAATAAGATGCTCAATGATTCCAATAAATAATCTAGAAACTTCCCAAGAAACTTTGGCTAAAATAGTTCTTGCCACTGTATGGACTGGACAAAGATGAGTTCCACCAAACTTGTTTTGAAGTGGACATCATCCAGCACTGAGACAACTTATGTTGCTGTTAAGCAGCTGGAGCAGTACCTGGTGTATACAACCTTGTCTGGTCCTTGACTGAGTGATACAACACATACAGAGTCTTCCCTCACTAAACAACTTCATTCATATGTTGCTTCACTCTTGAGAGAAAAAAACAACAACCCAAAAACCTCTGCTGTGGTTGGATTTAAAATTAAGAACACTGTCCCAAAGGGGCTGTGGATCATCTTCAAGTCTGTTCCCCACCGGGATGCCTGTGGTTAGATCTCTATCTCCAGCTGTCTGAAACTAACCCTCAGTGCAGATGATCAGTCCCTTGTGCCATGCCCTGGATCCAAGGGGACATTTTCCAAGTACCACTGGAAAAGCAGAGGTTTGGGCTAAATGCTTTGCAAATGACTGACAGGGAGCAGCAACCGCATGTGGGTGGGTGGAAATGTCACTCTCTGCGAAACAAGAAGGTCACATCCTCTCAGGTGACTCCACTGACAGCTTTGCTGTCATGTTAGCACAGAATTGCTCCTGTTATGCACTTGGCTTGGGAGACATTCAGAAGCACCACAGAGCCCCAGTTGGACAGAGAACTAGGACATTTTTGCATGCTACTACTTTGCCAATTACCTGAATTTGTGTAAAAATAAATCTTGCCTCCCTCCCTTCCTCCCTTCCTCC
>NW_008663265.1:4240-7881 GCF_000695815.1 Acanthisitta chloris | reverse complement strand
CTGGCTGAGGTTAAACCACGACAGCAAATGAAAGGATTTTCTAATCAGCCTTCAATGTTTCACCCTGCCCCGGTATCCTTTAAAGCAAAATCAGTCAGGCCAGTCAGCATATTGTTTTTTTCACTATTGTTTTGTATTTGTTTGCAGTGGGTCTGGCTGGGATGGAGTTAACTTCCCTCATGACAGCCCATATAGTGGGGCAGGGAGAATGACACACACAACCAGATGAGACAGGGCTGACAGAAACATTCATGGTTATGGTGTTTGTCTTCTCAAGCAACCACTACACATACTGAGGCCCTGCTTTTCAGGAAATGACTGGACATTTGCCTGGTGATGGGAAGTAGTGAATTAATTCTTATTTTTGCTTTGCTTCCATGTATGGCTATTTTTTCTTATTAAACTGTCTTTATCTCAACCTACAAGACTGTCCATCTTATTTTCTCTCCCTGCCCTGTTGATGAGGAGGACAGAGCAAATGAATGGAGGGCTGACAGCCAGCCAAGGTCAACCCACCACATTGGTTTTGGTTTAAGCAAATCTTAGAAATAGCTCTGATGGCCTGCATGGCTCCAGTAAAATCTTGTTTCATTTAGAAGATACCTCAGCCACTCTGCAGGACTCAAATGACACAAATTCCCCTCCCTTCTTCTGTGAAGAGATAAAATACTACAAGACATAATGAGCCAATAGACCTTGGTCAAAAGAAAGAGTAACCAACTGGGCAACAAGGAGCTCCTGTTTTGTGCAAAACTCTTAACCAGTTTAAAAGCAACCTCTTCAGTTTAATGAGATTATGTTCTCTATTGCATGTCTGAGCACAACACCTACTACCATTGAAAAGGTTTCCCCACCCACCCACAAGAATTTTTCTTAAGCAGGTATGTATCTTAGCCTTCTCTCACACGAGCTGTGTACTGCATATAAGTACTTACATCTGTGGAAGCTCAAAGCTGAATGCAAATTCATGCCTTCCTGAATGAATGGTGTGAAGGCCTTCTTCAGAATTGTCATCATCTAGGAGAGAAAAACCCAATATGCTATTCCACCTGTGAACATTTTACACAGCATAATATATTATATAGGTTTCTTTTCCAGAATAAGAGGAATTTATACATTCTTTACAATACTAAGAATACAGCATCCCAGAAACAAGTCTCTCCAGTCCATTTGTATTAACTGCTAGATGTATGACTGCAGAATTTTTAAGGTTAGGTGAGATTCCAAGACTCACCCGACATAAAAGCAGAAGTTAACTTGTTTTAATTTATGATCTTGATTCCAAGTACTGACACTGTTGTAACTGCTGCCATTTCAAGGTCTGCCTGAAAGATCTGTAATGGAAACTGTTTTCCAATATGATTTCTAGTTAAGACTTAAAATTAAATAGAGCTCTCTGACTGTATTAAGTGATCTTAGCATCAAGTCTGCTACATTAACTGATTAAATTTAGTAATTCAGCTTCCTCCTATATCCCATCTAGCAAGTGTCCAAAAACTGATTTTTTTTAAAAAAGTGCACAAGCACCACCTAGTAAGTACCAAAAAAATTCAGGGGCACGAAAAGTGTCAAGCTATCCAATTAACGTTGTTTAGACCTAATGTATCAAAATTCAAAGTTTGGCTCAATTTTGCTTGGATAGCAAAGACCCAAACATTTCCTAACTTCAACAAGAAAGCTGACCTTGGTTTACAGTCATGATTCCTTGTATTGCTTTAAATGCTCCAACAAATCTGCAGTTTGTTCTGATATAATTACCATAAAACCAGAAAAAAAAAGAAATTGCTGATTCCCACAGAATAGAAAGTTACTTAGAGAAAACAATTGAGCATCTCATATACAAAAGGATTGGCATAATAAAGGCACATATAGTGGGATTATGCAAAAGACACTTCCTGTTAATAGTCTGAAGCATCATGGAAGAACATTGGTACATTTTAAGATTGTTTTAGTTCCCACTGTCCCACAAAAGTGCTGATGCTCCAATTTCTTTAGTGCACCAGAAATGGTGAAACAAACCTATGTGAAAATATAAAAACAGTAGAATGCTATTTACAAGAATGCATGTGCAACACGTAATGTCATGAAATAAGAATCTTTAATATACTGAAAGAGCAAAGCAATGTGTATAATGCTTTTGCTTCTTAAAAAATAACACACTTGGAGGGCTTTGTTTGTTTGTTTTAATTAAAAATAATCATCTTTTCCTTGCACATAAGTTTTTTCATCCCTTCTTCACTTCCTTCCTGTCAGATGAGCAGTTCCATTAAGCCTGAGCAGCAAAACTGTGGTAAACAAGTACTGAGCTGTCAATCACAGACTAGGCTGGAACAGGAGAGGACTGGCCCAAACAGGCGCAAGAAGACCCCCTGCCAAACACTCATATACATACAGTAGATGTCATACCCCACTGCATTCGCTCAGCAACTCTGCTCACAGACTAGCCTGACTACCACAGAGGTAAGGAGAGAGGGAGGGGCACCCATGCCTCACCATCCACTCTCCTCATACCACAGGGCCATGCTGCTGGCTTGCCCCATGCTATGTGCAAGGGAACACCCCAATCCTGCACTTCTCTCAGGAGTATGTGCTGACCATTACTGAAAGGCAATTACGGATAGTGCTGGCCAGGGGCATGGGACAGGAAAGACAAGAGTGAAGAATGCAAGAGGCTGCCGGTCCGTTTGCCTCAATGGCTGTCCCTGCTCACAACCCCTTGCTGGCCTAGTGGATGTGTGCGGCAGGACTTCTGTCTGTCCCCAGAGGTGGGCTTTCCTAAGAAAGGCAGTGTGCCCTCTGAAGCCCCTTGGCTCTGCCCCTTAGCATACACAAGAGCAGGCAAAGGAACTTCCCCCATGTCCCAGCCCCCTACAATCAGCTGCTGGCATCACCTTAGCAACAGGCTAACAAACCCCAGCAGGCCAATGACAATGCGGGGACAGGAAGTGGCCTTCTGAACTATGATAGGCTATGAGGTGTAGAGTTAAACTCCACTCTGCAGCAGAGTGTTTGCAGTCCTGCCCCTGCAGCCAAGGGAGGGGCAGTGGTGTCCCAGGACAACTACTTAAGATTTTACATGCCGCACATGCAACACTAGTCTCACTTCTGGTGTTGGAATGTGTCAGAGCTGTCCCTTCCCTGCCACCTTTTGTTCCCTTTCCAGCCAAAACCAAGCATCTACTATCAGGGTCAGCACTTGGATCTACAGGCCACACGCAAAGTCATTGCTGCTGCTTAAACAGACAGAAGCATGGGGTCACCTTCTTACTTGTAAGCATACATCCTGCTATGAACTACTCATGCATATTTGCATGTTTCTGTCATCTGCAAGCCAGAGGTGAACAAATTTTCACATGAGAGAATTATTTCTAAAGCAGCACTATAAAGGATATTTGAGCTAGAAAGGCGCCTCATGCATGCTTGCATCATGATAACAATTAAAATCAATTGCAACTGCTATTTGCAGAGGATCTCTGCAGTAAATATGCTTCATATTAAAAAAAAACCCACAAAACAAACACAAAAAACCCAAACCCAAACAAAACCAAAACAACACACAAAAAGACCCAACCACATTATGTAATCAGTTTTAACATTTTCTTGTGCTAGGAATTGAGTCATCACCACCACCTGATGTGTGC
>NW_008663265.1:2431-4179 GCF_000695815.1 Acanthisitta chloris | reverse complement strand
CTAACAAAGGGTAGAAACTTCAGAAATAACAAGCTTAAAGTCCCTTATACTTTCACAACCTAACTATGCGAACAAAAATTTAAAACTCATGATCCCGCTCACAATAAAATACCCCATTTCCATACCCAAAATAAGGGAATTTGCAGGGCACTTTCCATTTCTATAGGGGCTTAGCAGACCAGGTTTGCATTGAATGCAGGTTCCAAAACTCCCCCACTCAGAAGTGATGCTTCAATCGTACAACCATGACCTCTTATTTGGCCTTTCAGACAGATTTTTAGATTTGGGTCCCCCATAGAGGAGTTGAATAAAAGAAATGAAAGTAATTTACAAGTATACTAGTTTAGAACAAAGGAAGAGATGGAAAATTATGGGTGGGGTGGTGATAGCATGTCAGAGTAATCCACATCTTTCGTCTGCCAACAATGAACCTTAATAATCATTCTGGAAGTCAGACCTATATCTATTATGTGTCAAAAAGTCTAGTGTTAAATTTTAATTACACTTATGATTCAATAAGATGCTATCAAGAAAGCAATTTAACCCATATCTAGTTTTGATTTAATAGTTATTTTTCCCATAGAGAAATAAATTATGCTAATATCACTAAGAAAAAAAGGCATTATATATTAAAAAAATCCCAACATATTAAAGCCAATGCAAATCCTTATGAAAAGACTGTTAAAAGGCAGGTATTTAAAAAATGCCCTGGTTTCAGGTGCTTTGAAAATGCACCTCAACATGCTTTTAATATTAAGTAAACGTTTAAATGATCAAGAATATAAACTAAGAACGTAACCAGCATTTCCTAATCTTTAGAAATAGTGAGCACTATGAGACTGCATATTAAAAAGGGATAAACCAAGCAAAGACACGTCTTTTTCTGGAAATATAACTGCATGTAGTGAATGAATAAGTGAAAAGCTTACCTCTTTCATGCCCAACTAGAACATCCTTATGGTTAAAATACTCTACTTCTTCAATGTAATTTTGTGTATAGGCAGTGTTGGATCCAGCGTTTCTAGATTCGGTCCAATGTACTTTTGCATGTCCTCTTGCATGAATTTTAAGAGATTTCACTCTAATTTTCCCAGTAACTTCTAAACTGATCCTTCCTGAGACTGTGTCCCCGCTAGAATAGACAGGGATATTGCTGTCATTGAGACAGTCAAAGCTTATTGTCAAACTCTTCAGCTTCCCCAGCACCATATTTTATAACAAAATGTATAAAAATATACTGCAAGAAAAAAAAAGTCAAGATCTCATACAAAATGCAATCTTCACTGTACACTGAACAACGCCTCTGTCGCATAAAGAGCCTGGTAACACAATCAGCACGTCCGCTACAAACGCTTCACCGGAATCACTGAAAAAAACGCGAGAGCGGCAGCCACCCAGCGCTACGATATCCTTACAAAGGCAGCTGCCCGCACCCTACCAGCTCACTTTAAGAACAGCTTTGTGAATAACAACCACTCCTGCGCATGCGCGAATCGAGTTGTGGCGGCGGTTTCCTCCATCGCTTGCATGTATCTTTCCTGTTTTCGTTTTCCTTGTGTTATTGCTTCCGTCTCGCGTAGAGAGTCAGAGCACTCCCTGGTGGAACCAGGGTTCTACTGCGAGTTCGCAGTATGATGTTGAGATAGGTACTGAAGAAGTGAGAGAAAAACGTGTGTGGTGGTGGTGGTATGAGGGCTTCTTGTCTGGAGGGCTTCACTGCCTGGCACAGCCTGAGGGTCCTGGCTGGC
>NW_008663265.1:0-2371 GCF_000695815.1 Acanthisitta chloris | reverse complement strand
CAGGCCACGGAGTCAGGCCGCAGATGGCATGGGTTCTCCCCCTCAGCCATGGGTTGCCTGGCAAAGTAAAAAGAGCAATGATTCTGTCGGGGAAATGCTTGGCACGTCACTCAGTTACAAATCTTGACCAAAGCTTTTGCTTGTGAAGTGGCTAATCCGCAAATTGTAGGCAGGGCGTCAGCAGGTGAGCAGGGCACGGCTGCCTTTGCTGGCCTGCTCCCCCTCCTTGACTGAGGAGTGAGGGTATAAAAGCAAGGCCTTATGCAAAAGTAAACATTTTAAACTCTATCAAGGTGAAGTTTTCTATTTTAATCCTTTTAAATATAATTGTTCTACAGTATCTTAGTTTGTGGTCTGGTTTGTTTGCTGCTGCTGTTGTTTTTTCCCCCCTTTTTTCCATTTCTTCCATTCATGGAGTTCAGACAGGAGGGGCACAATTCCTGTCCTTCTAGTTCTGGGTTCATTGTCACTATGCACCTCTATCAGTGTGGATCTGCACAGAATTTAAAGTACATAGCAGTCACCTCCTGCAGGTCCTTGAAGATCTGCAAATTTTAAAGACCCAAATCTTGCTAACCAAGTGGATATTCATATGGGGGGTTTTTTGTATATGTGTTGATAAGGAAAGGGACATTCTTATCTAATTTGAATATGGCATTATGGTGTTTTCTAATTATTGTTATTTTAATACAGATGATGTATTTTGTATGCTTGCTAGATTCACCCATTCCAGGCTTGTTGAAATTGGATAAAATACTTTTTGGTTTGCTGGTGTAACACACCACCCCCACCCCCTGTATTATATATGAACTACAGACATTGTAGCCCTAACTTGCCTTCCTTTCTCAATAGAATTTCTGTGTCATGCCAAGCCATTTTTGGACACACAACTGCAGAATAATATGGCTGCTGTCATGTTGTGGAATGTGTTCTAAGCATTTCATGTGAGTAGGTGTGGTGGTTTGACCTTGGCTGCATGCCAGGTACCCATCAAAGCTGCTCTATCACTCCCTTCCTCAACTGGACAGGGGAGAGAAAATATAAGAGTCATGAGTTGAGATAAGGACAGGGAGAGATCACTCACCAATTACTGTCACAGGCAAAACAGACTCGACTTGGGGAAATAAATTTAATTTATTACCGATCAAATCAAAGTCATAGAATCAACCAGGTTGGAAAAGACCTCCAAGATCATCAAGTTGGGAAATGAGAAGTAAAACAAATCTTAAAAACATCTTCCCCCCCACCCCTCCATCCTTCCTGGGGTTAACTTTATTCCTTATTATTTACCTCCTCCCCTCCAGTGGTGCAGGGAGATGGGGAATGGGGGTTACAGTCAGTTCACCACATGTTGTTTCTGCTGCTGCTTCCTCCTCAGGGAGAAGAGTCCTTTCCCTGCTCCAGTTTGGGGTCCCTCCCATGGGAGACAGTCAGAGAAGCTACCCCTATAGGCTCCCCCCAGTACCAAACACTTGCTGTGCAAACCCTATACATTAGGCTATCAGGAAGATCATTTCATCTGAGTCAACTTGTAGTATATTAGATCTGAGCAATTTGCAGACTATTGGAATCCTGATTATATGTCATACTGGTCAGCAGACAGCTCTTTCCAGTTTCCAGATTATAGTCTGGTGGAAAATGCAGTGAATACCAATCTTACTTCTCAGATATATTGGATACATTGAGAACAGCAGGAGCAATTCAGAGCAATTTCTGTGGCTGCAGGCATAGTTCAGACTTCTTGAATGTTTTTCTAAACACATAGAGTTGAGTCCATTGAAATTTCTAGGAAATTTGGATTTCTATGCAATGCAAAAATCTACGATCTTTGAAGCTCTCCAATTTGCATATATTGATGTGTTGTTCTGAGCTAATTAAAAGATATCCTGAGTGATCAGATGTACTGGTTTATATGAAAGTGACCCAGTTTTCAAGACTACTTAATAGTGCAGGGACAACTTTTGTCCAAGATAAGAAGTAACAGGTGCCCCCCTCCCAGCAATCACGTGTACTCTTTGACCTGAAGGTCATGCCCCCTCTTCTGGTCATGTGGTCTGCTGTGATTGGGTGGCAGGATCAGTTGCCCCTTCCAGTTTACCCATAAGTACATCAGACAAAGAAGTCCCTTCCCCCTACATACACAGAGGGCCACTATTTATTTTTTCAGATGCCATTTTACGGCAGGGAGCTGTCATTTTGTTAAACATGAAAACCCATGCATTTTTGTACTGCCCTATGATTGGCTGACAGCCATTTCTTGATATCGTCATATCCATGTGTTCTCAGGCAGCCCCGTGATTGGCTGGCAGCACCAGCGACAGAAAGTTTACAGAAACATGTCAGAAAAGGAAGCCCTTTCTCACTCCCCCTG
>NW_008663264.1:0-2815 GCF_000695815.1 Acanthisitta chloris | reverse complement strand
GGGTAGAGGATGGGGTCAGTTCTGGAGCCAAATCAAGCCCCTGTGGGGTGAAGGAGGCTCAGAGATGGGTGAGGGTGCAGGGGGAGATGGAGTGGCGGTTTACATCCCCAGGGCCGGAGTGTGCCATCCCCTTCCTCTCCCTGTACACTGGGGGGTATTGTGCAACTCCCAGATCCCAGCTCCTGAGCCCTCCACACCCCTCCCTAGTCCCCTCGGCCTCTCTGAGAACTCCCCAACATGCCCCAGACTCTGTACCGACTCTTGCCCTGGGTGCCAAACCCTGTCCTGCCCTGCAGGCGACTGGGAGCCCTGTGGAAGCCGTAAAGGATTTCCCCTTCTCCAGGGATCACATCTCTGGAGCTGGGCCAGATTGGGATCCCCGTTCACACCAGTACACACTGGGGGCTTCCTCCCCTTTTGAAGGGACTTTGATGAAAGAGGAGCTGTCTTGCTAGAGGGGATCCCTCTCCTGGGGCTGGGCTGTGTTTCCTCTGCAAGCAGCCTGCATGGTCCCAATCCAGACAGCATTTTGGTGGTGTTTGTACTGGGGCAGGAGGGTCCTGCCCCTCAGGGATCTAGAATACCCCAGCAGCCAGAGCGGGGCATCTCCAAAGTCCTCCCTCCCACTTGCCTCCTCGTGAGGCACTTCCTGATGCCTGATGCCATGTGCCCATGGAGCATAGTGGCCTGGGATCAGGAAATCCCATCCTTCTCCCCACAAAACCTCTCCAGATACAGCTGCCTTGGTCCCAACTAAGAGGAGGTGAGATGGGTTGGGGGCCTGATTCTGGCCAAGAGCATGAGAGCAGAAAGCCTGTTTTGGAGGGTAAATGAGACATCTTTGCCTCTATCCCCAACCCTTACCTCTGTTTCCCTAATTGTTCTCCCCCTTTCTGATTCTCTATTGTTTCTAATTAAGAGCTCGGCTTCAATAGGCCTTGAATGGTGATTCCTGGGGGTCCCTGGCTGGCAAAAAGCAAAGAGGGAACGCTTCCCCCCCTCCCCCGCCCCAGAAGTGACCTTATTAAGGAGTTTGATTTGCCCATTCCCACTTGTTATTACTGCTAATGATCTCAGTGAGGGGGAGCCCCCGAGCATTTCTTTACAACCACCTGCAACCCTCCACTCTTGGGGAACATTTTTAGGTTCCACTCCCTGGTGAGGTCCCCCCACCACTGTCTCTTATCCCTCTTGGGTTTGCCTGTGCATTCCTAACACCAGGTTTTTTCTCTCTGCCTCCCCGTCTCTCCACCTCAAGGTATGGTTTAAAAACCGCCGAGCCAAGTGCCGGCAGCAGCAGCAGCAGCAGCAGAACGGGGGCCAGAACAAGGTACGACCAGCTAAAAAGAAGAATTCACCAGCCCGGGAAGTGAGTTCAGAGAGTGGGACCAGCGGGCAGTTCACTCCCCCCTCCAGCACCTCAGTCCCCACCATTTCCAGCAGCAGTGCCCCCGTATCCATCTGGAGCCCAGCATCCATCTCCCCACTCTCAGATCCCCTGTCCACCTCTTCCTCCTGCATGCAGAGATCCTATCCCATGACCTACACCCAGGCATCAGGCTACAGCCAAGGATACGCTGGATCGACCTCCTATTTTGGAGGGATGGACTGTGGATCTTACTTGACCCCTATGCACCACCAGCTTCCCGGACCAGGGGCCACCCTGAGTCCCATGGGTGCCAACGCGGTCACCAGCCACCTCAACCAGTCTCCAGCCTCCCTCTCCACCCAGGGCTATGGAGCCTCCAGTTTGGGCTTTAACTCCACCACCGATTGCTTGGATTATAAAGACCAAACGGCCTCCTGGAAGTTAAACTTCAATGCTGACTGCTTGGATTATAAGGACCAGACATCGTCATGGAAGTTCCAGGTTTTGTGAAGAACCTTTGTGATACCGAGAGAAATCGCAACGAGAATGAACAGGCTGGGCTGAACGCTCCAGTTTTAGTCAGGTCTTGGTTAAATTAAAGAGAAAAATAACTCAACGGACAAACAAACGAACAAAAAAACCGACAGCAACAAGAGGGGGACAGTGTTGGTGTGATCCCGTTCAGACTCATCTCCTGCTCAGACGCTCTGGAAAAGGAATAATCAAGAGGAAAAATGGAGGAGGAAGGCCTTAAACGGACAGATCATCTAGTGAGCAGAAACCAGACAGACCCATCTGTGTTCTTTCTAGTTTTAGGCAATTGTTGGGTTTCTTTGTTTGGAAGAGGTGGGAGATGGTCCCACCTATGGGCCAGTTTTAAAAAAAAAAAAAAAAAAAAAAGAGTCTAGGTTTTTATTTCTTTTTTTGTGTGTGCGTGGAAAGATGATCCTTCACCCAGAGGTTTCCAATGTGTTAGCCAACCCTCGGTTAAAATATTCGGAATGGACAACATCTCTCTTTTTGTCCCTCTTTATCTCCCTCTTTCTTTCTCTCTCTCTCTCGAGCTCATCCAACTGTTTCATGCCCAACTTGCTCAAGTTGGCACCCGGAGAACTTGGTTCAGGGCTGTGTGGGTTGTGTGACTGATTGTCCTAGCTGCACTACTTTATTTAAAGATTAAGAAAAAAAAAGATAATGTTCATAAGGAGTCAATATGTAGTTTTTAAGAGACAATCAGTGTGTGTCTTATATAAATGGTACATCTGTGGTTTTTAATCTGTGCTAGACTTCAAAACTGTGATCTCCTGTATTGTATGCAACTATGAACTCTGCACCAGCAGGAGTTCTGCTGTGATTTAAATAGGTTATAATTATAAGTGAAATTCAGAGCAACTGAGTTACCTATTATCATCTTTTAAAAAATAATTAAAAATATATATTTAAAAA
>NW_008663263.1:0-1215 GCF_000695815.1 Acanthisitta chloris | reverse complement strand
AGCAGTGACGGCGTTACCGGGACTGGAAGGTGCTGCGATGTGTGCTCGCCGTTTGTGTAGTAGGTCACCCTGGCTGGCAGCCACTTTCCTGCTCACTTTACCTTAACTGCCCCACAAGTTGTGGGGGAGGGAAGAGCCTGGCTGTCCTACAGCTAGCTTTGGCAGGATTGTGCAGAGCTCTCTTTGACTCCACCAACTCACCTACACACCTCAAACTCAAGCCAAGGCAGTCTACAGCCCTACAAGCATCTCTCCTGGCAACCCCACTCCCACCAGGGGACCTCAACTCGATCCATAGTAAAGTGTGGAAAGCACCCCAAGGCCCTGTGCACAGAAAAGGCATCAGTAACACAACAGCAATAGTATGAAGAACACTTTATTGGCCCCTGCCCTCACTCCACTGCTGTGACCCGTGGCAGGTTGACATAGCTCTTCATGGGTGGGAGAGGCTTGATCTTGCGCCCGGCCCAGCCGCCTTTGCGGTGCCACAAACCTGTGTGCGGGCGCTTGCCCAGCCAGCGGTTCCTGCCTGCCTTCCCGATCACTCGCTTGTTGTGGTCCACATTGGACACACGGCCCACTGTGGCCACGCAGGTCTCCAGCACCTAGGGGACAGAGAAGAGCTGCAGCCTGCCCTGGAGACACACAGCTGTGTGCCCAGGGAGTCGAGTCAAGGACAGAGTGGCTTCTTTACCTGCATGTGCCTTTTGGAGGGCAGCTGCACAATGGCTGTCCCATTGACTTTCCTCAGCAGCACTCCACAGGTCCCTGCAGCAGGCAAGACAGGAGGCAGGTGCTATGAGCAGCAGGACAAAGTATCCCACCGTGTGGCAACCACATCCCCATGCCGGGAACTCCCCAAAGCCCCTGCCACTGTACTTAATGCAGCACTTCTTGCTGAAGACAGGACCAGGAGGAATCAACAGGAAGCAACAGGGCAGAGTTGCCCCTGACTCTCTGGAGAGCTGTTTTGCACTGTATCGTGGTAAGAAGAGAGGACTGCAGCTCTCTGTCACTGGCCACCCACAGCAGCGCTCCCCTGCCCTCCTCGCCACCTGTGCTAAGCCAAACCTACAGTGTTCCCTGCCTAGGGACGCACCAGCTGCCCGGATGTACTGCGCTCCCTTCCCAGGGTGGCTCTCCAGGTTGCAGATCAGCGTGCCGACAGGCAGAGCCCCCAGTGGGTACGCGTCCCCCTCGTTGGCAGACACTGGA
>NW_008663262.1:0-21363 GCF_000695815.1 Acanthisitta chloris | reverse complement strand
TGCCAGCGTGGCAGCACGGAAAGCAGCAAAGGCCTTGACTCCGTGCAAGCTCCGCTCAGCAATAACAAAAACATCTCTGCATTATCAACTCTGTGCTCCGCACCAAACCCAAACATAGCCCCATACTAGCCTCTATGAAGAAAGTTAGCTCTACTTCAGCTCAAACCAGCACAGCAGAATAAAGACCATATTTTAGGGGAGATATTAGAAAATATACCAGTGATGTATTTCCAGTGACTTCAGCCTTTTAATGTTACACTGTGTTCTGAACCATCAAACACATCTGTAACACCCTGATCTGCTCAGCGGGTTGAAGGGAGGGTAATTCTGAATTCCTCTGTGCAGTGCATGGGAGAAACAACGCAATTCTCAGGAGGCTTAACAAGAAATAACTTTTATTTATGAACTTTGGGACACCCTTGTGGAATAAGACACTTGGCGAAAGGCAAATCAGTAAACTTCACAGTATTCAAACACAGTGCAAACTTTATCTCAGCTCACCTTAGCGAACAAAGCCCTTAGCCTGGCACTGATTATGGCATTTAGCGAGTCATCAAGGGGATACTGCTCCATTCGGTTGGGAAGGAGAAAAGAGGAGAGAAAAAAGAGAAAAGTAGCAAGAAAAAAATGTAGATAAGAAAGAGAGGTAAATACTCATCACCCGGGTATCCAGTGTGGTCTCACCAACTTCCAACCCAGGGCAGTGGGGTGCACCACGTGGCATGTCTCGCTGTCCTTTTATCCATTCCCCTTGCCCAGGGCCCATCCCAGCGTGAGGTCACACTTGTACCTGTGCTTTAGGCAGAGCCAGGATCTTCCGCATCCATCTTGGGGCTTGGAAAGGTCATGCGGACATTACTATAATTTCAGGGCTCACATCAGAGCCATGTGGTCACTGAGGCCATTCCAGTGCAGACTGACTATTATCTGCTAAGGCCCAAGGGGCTTTGGGGGAGCAGCTGCCACCCCACTTATGCAAAGATTGACCTGTTCCACCACTGCTTTCTCAACTTGTTTTGAGCCAGACAACCCTTCCTCCAGTCCCTGACAACGTCTAAAATTAGCACAATAATTTGAAAATTATGGTATAAAAGAACAAGTGAAAAAACTCTACAGAGCAGAGCTTCCAATGAGGCTGAGTACTATTGATTAACACTAGTTTTTGAAATGTTAATTAGTTTTACACTTAGCAGCTTGTCATTGTCTAAAAGGGCATAGAATCAAACCTTCTAGAGTGAAGACTGAGGAGTTTTTAACTCCTTGGTGAAAGGAATCAGTGCACATTCCTTGGCTTTCAATAGCACCATGAGCAGGCAAGAATTAATTAACAGTGTCCAAATTAGTTTGGAATGAGGAAAGAGGACTAAAGAAATATTAAGTAAACTGATATGTATAGAGTAGTTCTTGTCTGTGAGCTAACTTGTTCCTTCTTATCAAGACAAAGAAAACTTTGCCAAAATATGAAATTATCTCCACATAAGAATCATGTCTAACAGTGTTTGCAATTCCTTTGTTCATTTAAGTGCAAGTTGATGGCCCATTAAAGACTGTGATGTGAGGGATGCCCTTGTACATATTTTCCTCTTATTTTTCCATGCCTCCAATGAACTAAAATCTGGAACAAAATAAAAGGTCTTATAACTTGATAACATTTCTCCTGTGCATCATACACAAACCACAATCTAGCTGATAATGCCTCAAGTGTTGAGCTGTGAAATTACAGGCAAGATGTGAAAAATCACAGAACAGGAAGGTAAAGCCATCTCAGATGGCTTATCACGTACACCAGTGACCAGCAGAGCATGAACTTGTTGATCTACCTTCACCCACCAAAAGTCACATCTCTGGAGCAGGGAGGGAGGGGATCAGGTGGTGTTCTTGCCTATTTTTCAGCAGGTTCCATTCTCCCAGCCTGTAAGTAGAGCGCATTTCTTGCACACTAAGATCATGTGTACATTTTCAGTTACCAGAGAAGTGCAAAAATGCAATATTAAATTTGAATTAGACAAACCCATAAGCACCGCATTTAGGTTTCAGGTTGGCAAAGCAAATGGAGCATCTTCCCACTGTGTGCACGAAGGGAATGAGATCCGGTCTTGAGAAAGTAGTCTTGGCTTGTCCCTGTAGTTTGCTAAACACCTTTCCAGATTATTGCAATGTGCAGCATTTGACAGATTTCAGTGAAAATAGAAAATCTTGTACTGGTTCAAGCTTCTGCATGAAGACTTCAACCAGTCTCAACCTGCAAACAGGCAAAATTTTTTCCAAATGCAGAGGATTTTTTATTAAATTTTTTCTCATAGAAATGCTCTGGTAGTGGTTATTCTAGTGGAAAAAACACTATCCTGTGAAATATTTAATATCTTTTTGACATGTGCCTTTCCCCCCTTCCTCCAAGGTTTTGAAATTAGCAAATTCCAAGTGACCTTTGGATATATTTAAAATGCTTAAATATGGAGCATCTGAAATAAATCCGAAAATCCTCTCATATAAATTTCTCATTTTCCCAGAAAAATTCAGCTAAGGAAAATGTAATCTAAATGATACCATAAAAATGCCTAGCCCTTATTCTGTTGTATGCATGTCTTCAAAAAAAACAAAAATCCAGAAATGTTTTTAAAGACTGCATTATTTATGTACAATGTGGGTATAATACCACATTGAACAGCAACTTTAATGTAAAAGGTAATGTGTGAGACTTGTATATGCTTCTCAAAACTATAAAGGAAGTGTGAGTGGATTTTAAATATTTTGATCAGTACTGCAAAGATTTTAATGCTTTATTTGAACAGTTTGCTATAGGGCAGACACATTTGGTAGACAAGTAAAATGAAAGCACAGGCACCAGTTTCCCTGTTTTCTATTAAGCAATGTTGCAAAGTAAGCAGAAGTTGGATTCAGGTATCAGATAATTATCTCCACACTATGTGTCACAGTAAATAATTTTAATTGGTTTAACTTCAGGGACCATTACTGGCCTAATTAGGAACATGAAAAGGCTACAAGTATTAGGAAATATCCTGAAGGAATGAGAACATTAGCAATTCTGTCAAGCCATTTTTAAAATAGCACACAGTAGCAGTCACATTTCAGTAAAAGGCAGATTATTTGAAAGGTGCTTTTAAGAAGGCAGTGCTTGTGGGTTTGCAATAAGAAAAGTTGATGGGCATGCATAGAGAATTTGTAGTCCTGGACATGTATTATTACTGTGTTAAAGATACACTCATCTTATCCTGAACTCTGTTTTTAAAGACTTAGGTTAATATTGCACTGCACAGGAACTATGAGAGCTTGGGGGGAATGAGGAAGTTGAATTGGTAAATAAAACAATAAAATGAGAAAGAAAAACCACTTAAAAAACCCTGAGCCCAAGTTGTGTGGAGTGTGGAAGGATGGGAAGTTAGGAAAACATTCAACAAAATTATGTATCAGCCTCTTGGTGTTTTTGTGAAGCTCTGTAAAACTGTCTTTTGAGCTTGTTGCTCTCCAAATTAGTATCAGTATTTTGGATCTTCCATAAATATCCATACTCCAAACAAGATCACAAGTCAGTGATATTGTGCTGAATGACACCTTCTGGTGTAAGTACTTCCACAGGTTCTCTGTGCTATGTTTTAAAACTTCCTAACTTGTAAGAAAAGACCCTATGGCTTAGAGGTCTGCTCTTTGACTCATCTGTCACTGAATGCCAAAGGGCAAGCAGTGGTGAGCCCAGGGGAAAATACTTAACAGAGGTCAGAACTCAGTGCTGTCTTGCTCACCCTTACAAAAACCCAGGCAGAGCTTTTCTCCATTTGCACTGAGCTGCTTGCTGCAAACATTATGAAAAAACTGAATATGCCCCATTGATTTAATGAGCATGTGGGTGGCTTCAGATTTGCTCTGCATTGCACTTGATTTGTCTGCTTGTTCTGCTTTCCAGGGGTTTACACTTAACCCCTTTCCAGGGGTTACTTGCTTTTTAGATATGACTAAGCAGCACTAGGTAAGCTACAATTGTGCATTTTTGGTTGCTGAGCTTGAGGGAAGGAGGGAAAACATGCTAATGAATAAAATACTCATACAAGAACTGCTGCTTAATCTGGATGATTTTCTTGGTTGGGTCCTCATCCTCCCTCCTAGAGTATTTTATATAATGTGCCTGAGGTGTCACAAGAAATACTACAGAGGAAAATTTATATGACTACCTTAGGGGAATGAGCATTTCATTAGTGTTATGTTATGCATTTGCCAATAGAGACAGGGTAAACTCTTGCAAGAGAGGAACAGTGATGGGTACAGCCAACAACCTGTGGTGTTTTACTGCTGGAGAGCAGCATCAAAGACTTGGGCAGCTCATGCTACTTGAAGAGTTGGTCAAAACCTGCCACCACTACACCAAGGGATCAATGATATTGATATTGATACAAATTGCTCAAAGCTATGCAGATGTAAGTTATAAGTATAATCTTTTCATTATTAATCTGTATTTTATTAACCAGTGGGAATTCTACTATACACAGGTATAGCCAAAAAATACATTCCCAGCATTGCTCATCTAAATCTTAGTAGCATTCAATGTCAGTTCATTCTGTAGGCTGTGCACCACCTAAAAAGGTTGCTCCTCTTGTATTTTTATCCAGTTTCAGTGAGCATTATTTTGTGCTCATAAAGGAAGGGTTTAGTTTACCTTTTTCATAACTCTGCTTTGTCTGGTCTTTCTTGTCCCATACTAAACAAAACAGGTTCAATCATTACAGACTGTATAATATAACCTTCATTCTGCCTGAACTTTCCTTTATTTACCTCTAAATAATGCCTTATGGAGGCACTATCTCAAAACCAAATGCACTATATAAGGGTACATAATTTTTGACCAAATATTATTTTTGACTCATTTTCTATTCCTCACGATATCACCTGATTTGCATTTTTGAAGACCATTACTTATTGAGCAAAATTTCAAATTGACTTAGTGTTTTTCTGATAAAAGAGTACTTACTGTGCTTAAAATGTGAAAAAGGCCGATACATCATGCATGAGATACAAACATAACTTCACCTAATCCATCTGTGTGAATACAAGAAAGCAGTGAAAGTGCTGAAGTTTAGAGTTGCTTTACGTAATGAATGCATATGTAAAGCTCTGATTTTGTCAAACTAATGAAAATATCAGTATAGTCACATAAGACTTAGAACAAAGTTTCAGCAAAATGTTTTTTTCTGATTGCTTAGTTTTCCTGCTATATATTCTGAGAGATTTTAATGGTACCTGGTATCTTTTTGTACTTAACCTGAAAAGATATCACAGCAGCAGAAGTTAGGAGTATACAGAAAGTAGTTTGGGATATAAAGTAAGAATTGGGATATAAAGTAAGATATAAAGTAAGAATTTTCCTTATTCCCTTATTCCCTTATTTTGGGATATAAAGTAAGAATTTTCCTTTGATGGCCTCAGTGTCAATTCCAAGGCAAAGCAAGGAACACCCAGCTGTACACTTGACAAAAAACAACCTCATGGTGAAGTTTGCATGAAGCCTCTCTACCACAGGCTAGCCTCCACCTCCACTCTCATCCAGCTGACAAAGGACATGACACTTGGCTCACACTTATACTGCTTGGTGATGGGTGTTTTGAGCCTGTAATATCCACATGATATCAGAGCAGCCTCTGAATGTCCCCCCACTTCCTTCACATAAGGAGGATGAAGATATATGTGTATATTATATATGAAAATAAATATATCTTTGCACATAACTAAAGATATAAAAATCACATGCAATATGAACCATAAGAAAAAGACCTAGAAGTTTTCTACAAAAGACCGCACAAACCAGAGGGATCAACCAATGGTTCCTGAATCAGAAAATACAATTCCAGATATGTTGTGGACATAGAGGGCAAGTGGCATGGAGCTCCCATTGGCCACAATGTGGGGAGACTGCTGCTGCCTGTGGGACCATAGAATCACAGAATCATCAAGTTTAGAAGAAACATTCAAGATGATCTAGTCCAACCATCAACCTAGCATGACCATAATCATACTTAAATCATATTCCCAAGGGCCACATCCAGATGCCTCTTGAACAATTCCAGAGAGAGTGACTCCTCCACCTCCCTGGGCCACTTATCCCAATGCCTAAGCACTCTTTCAGTGACTTTTTCCCTAGTATCTTATCTCAGCCTTCCCTGGCACAACTCTAGGCCATTTCCTCTCATGTTTTGACTTGAGTTATGGCAGAAGAGACAGGCCACCACTGCCCTATAAGCTTTCAGGTATTTGTAGAGACCATGGGACAGTGTAGGCTGGTGCTGTTTGTTCTGCCTTCTTCTTAGGTGAAAAGTTATGTAGAACGTGGCAGAAATCTCTGGCTGAGTGACAGCAGAGGGATGGAATGGGACAGCATCCTATTCTGGACCTGTCCCTCTGTGTACTTGCAGGTCTAAACAGCAGAATAACAAGCTATTGGGCAGCTCACTTCAATGACCATGGGCAAAACCCTGTCCAGGGCTCTGCCAGACTCAGGTCAAGGGTGTGAGTCTCACATCTCTATATCAGCCAGCAAACACCTGCCCCAGGGTGGCATGGGCCATGGCCAGCCTGCAGCCCACTGTGAGAGGGCACATTACTGGGATTGGAGCCAAGCGCTGGTGTTAGTTTCAATTCCATAAATTTGAGTCAACAACCTTGCAGAAGGTATTGAGTATCTGCCTGTGTGGCTGGGGACAAGAGCCTGCCCATATGTGGTCCTGTCAGTACCTGGATCTGCAGCTGCAAAAAGCATTTTATGTCAACAAACAATGGGACAGGCTCTGTCAGCTACCACAGGAAATCTTGTGTAATATTTCTGTCAGACATTTAAACACTTAAATTTGTGTGAGCACCACGTAGTGAATCTCTCTGGCTGTGCGGCTGAGGATGGAAGTCCACCTTGCTCTGGTCCTTTCCCTCTTGGGTGTGCAGCAGTAATAGGCAGGATAATATCAACAAACAATAGGTCAGGTAATATCAATTTATGTGTTAGGAACTGAACATTCTCTGTACAGATAGGTTCATGTCCTTAAATTGAGGTCTGCAATGCAATTCAGACATCCTAGGCCAAATCCCTAGGACTATCCCAGAGGCCACTTTGAGACCTCCCATAAATTCTGCATCTTACAAAGCAGCATTTTGAAGACATCTTGAGGAATCAGCAACATAGTTTTACATAAATGTTTAGACTAGTTTTTTTCAAACAGAAGAGTTACTCAGTGGCAGCATTCCTCCTTCAAGAAGATAGGTATTTTAATGTCCAAGACAGCATCTGTCCTGAGCTAGAAGGATTTTCAAATGAGACGGAATTTCCCTTTCTTGTGTCAATCTAGTGCTTCACCCTCAAGAAATGAGTTATCCCATTCTGCGTACACTTAAAAGTTGAAGGTAAAGTATCTTGTAAAAGAAAGTCCAACTGGAAACCTGCCCTACGAGACCAGTTAAATTTAATGTTTAGTCTATGCTCTGTCTTCATTTTACTATAAATAAAAAAACCCTCTGAAGCTGTTCCTCTTGAGAGTAGCTCCTTCTACTAAGTTGAAGTAATCCTTGGAGTCCACTGTAGACCATACAATGCCTACCTGGTGATTGTGGGAAGTGAAGGGTATGAATGATGAAACATAGGAAAAGGAACATAGGAGAATACAGTATATACCTTTCTCATCTTAGATAACTGCCAAGTATCCTGGGTTGTACTCTGTAGCAACATGCTGGCCCCACCTTGAATATCACCATACCATTCAGAGATGCTGCTGCCAAAATAAAGATCCATCAAAAAAAGAAAACTCTTTCCTGACAAAGATGAAAATATGGTTTTGTCACCTGTGTAAATGTAGAATTTTGCATAACACTGTAGCTCAACTCCTTGGACTTTTTCTTCTTTCCAAAAATGCAGTAAGAATTTGCAGTCATTATTTTCTTTTCTGCTTTCCTTTCTGAGTCATATTAATGCAGCATTCGTTGTTTCACTTCTGTGTGATTGGTTTGTATTTGAAAGTGATTCTTCATTTTCAGGCTATGATCTTTCTAAACACAGCAGAGCTGAATTAGGGTTTATATCTGTGACTATCTCCAACTTTCTTTATCTGTCCAAGGCAGCAGGTTTCTTATCTGACAGCCTCATAATTATGGAAGTAGCTGCATATTAATGATTCAGTGCTTACATAAACAACTGGCCTCAGAGAAATCTAATGAACTAACTTTGATTTTGCCTAATTAAATGTAAATAATGTTTAATGTTGTATGTGACAAGATTTCTCTGGAAACTTAGGGATTTTTTTATGTTACCAAAGTGCTATTATGAATGCAGAGTTAGGGCCATACTGAATATCATGAAATTGCATGTCATGTTTTGTTTTCAGTAGTTATCCATCTATCTTTTTAAATGAAAAAAAGAGTATTTAAGATCTGGTGCAGTCTATGACATTGGGTATCAGGAGATGCTTGCACTATGCATGACTACATGCTACTCTGAACTGCTTGATGTCTTTCTCTCAAAGCAGGCTATTGTAAGCATAATTTTCAATCATTTAAAATCACTTTGGTATAAATCAAAACAGGTTTTTTTTAAATGCTTATCTTTTTTCTTCCTTTCTACAGTGTTATATATCAGTTATTTGAAGTGTGCTCATTCATTAGATATAAACCAGATAGAACTGAATGATCAGATGCTGAGTCTCTATTTCATTCCAGAGGAGCATTTTGCAAGATAGAGAGTAAAACAGACATACAGCTTTTTACATGTGTATATGAACCTGCTTGCGCTGTGAGTAAGAATCCCAGAAGGATGAGCCTTGTCACCTTTGGGAAAAGACTGAGGCAGATATTTTTTTCCACTCTGCACTTCTCCATGTGGTGCCTGTGCAATTCAGGTAACTAAAACATGACAGTCCTGTCAGACTGCTGATGAATATGCACACCCCAATTTCCTAATTTCTATAAAGAATTCTTAGAAGTGGAAAGGAGTTAAAATTTTTGTCTAGGATCAGAGCCCTGGAGAAGGCTAGTCTTCATTCAAATGGCTGAATGAGCTATCAATAATTGAATAGTGCCATTACATGAGGAAGACACCTTGGATGCCATCCAGTGGACATTATATTTTATCAAAGAAATGCCTCCCCTCCCCTTCCTGAATTTCCACTGCTCAGGAATCTTGAAAGAAAACCATTCAACCAAGCCATGGGAAAATACTAAGTGGGAAAACAGGTGTAGTCACGCAGAAAAAAAAATGGTGAGTTGTGTGTCTCCCATGCTTTTATGGGACATGAATAATTTGTCCTAAGGTTTTTCTCTTACATATCTAGGGGATTTTTTTAATCCCGATAAACAAAAATATGGTTTTGAATATATAATTCCAAAGCTGTAAAGCTGTCAGTATTTTCCTTACATGACTAAGTCATCATATAGCTAACTGTGGTTGATGGCAGATAATTAAACAAATGATGTGTCTTTCCATCGACAATCTTTAAGAGGCAAAATTAAGCAAAATTCTTTGCTCTCATACAGAATCTAGACAAGGACAAGTTTCCAGTGTTTCTTCAGGAGTACGCATGGATATCACTGTTAAAAAAACCAAACCTTTTCTATTTCAAACCATGGTGTTTCTCAGCCAGGCCCAGTGAAGCACAAATACTCTATATTTCGTTCCTGTGTTCTGCCATGTGTTAGTGCAGCCAAAATTTATACTCTCAAATGACTGGTTTTCAACTCCAATGTGCTTACAATTGAATTTGTTAGATTTAAGCAGCTTTGTGGTAGTGATATACATGCATAAGTACAAAGCCAGGTTCAATACATCTTTGTTTGGTTCACCAAGTCTCATAGATGGAAATTTTTAGCCATGATTGTTGATGCTAGGGATCACAAATTTTTATTTCAGCTATTGTGGTTTCTGCAACTTTTGCTGATTTCTGTGCTTTCCTCTCACCTGAAGGTAAATCCAGGTCATCCTGAAATCAATAGAAAAATTATGACTAAATGATTCTAAAGATAATATTAATGAGTGTGTTACCAATATGTGTTCTTTCACTGAAGAAAACTGGTAAAAATTTAGGGGGCATGTTCGGTTCCCATAATTGTTTTTCCTCTATATCTTTTTGTAATTACAGTTTTATTGTATATCTCTAGCACTGCACTTTTGTTATTCCCAGTTTTAGGACTAAATTTTGACTCTGTGTAATTTTCCTATTTATTCTACAGAACTCCATTTTTAAAAAATTTATTGTTTATACATCCGTCCGTACACGGAGTTTCAAAATGAGGTAAGAGCTGAGTTCTATACTGACCTAGTTTTGGTGATCTGGCCTTATTTATTTTTGTGCTTTCCTCCTCATTCTCAATTGACTGCCCTAAGTTTCCATTAACTTTCAATTCTAGGTGCAAGTGCTGATGAGTACATGAGTAAGTCTGAGCTGCAGATTCAATGATGTGGAAAGCTGAATTAGATCTTTAGGAACACCCTCAATGCACATATGTATTTAGTGAAACACATTTACTTTGACTGTGGGCACAAAGCAGGCAATGCCACAGAGAACTGCAATTCTATTTTTTACCTTTTTGTTGGGTTCGGGGTTTTTTGTTTGTTTTGTTTTGTTTTGTTTGTGGGTTTTTTGTTGGTTTGGGGTTTTTAAGTAAAGCAAAAATTCAGTCTTTTACTAGTTTGTGATTATCTACTCTATCCCGCTGAGAATTCCAGTTGAAACAGACTTTGTTACCATTCATACTGTGTGTATAAATATCATTGTATAGTTATGATCCAAGGACTTGTGACACTTGAGACAGGGTAAACACCGTAAGTAGATGAGCTGGTTAGAACCTGTTAAAGTACTGCAATGAGGTCTAGCAACTAGGTCTGGATACTCTTAGTTTTCAAGGTGTTATTTTCTGTATTGCACCTCAAAAATATGTATAAATACAAAATTACATGCTTTCCAAAGCAAAGAGAATTTATAAGCCATGATATTTATGTGCTTTCCAGTATTTCTGGCACGCTAGTATTTTTATCTTTCTTACCAGCCATATTCAGAAGTTTTATTTTAATCAAACCTTCCATGGTTTAGTTTTAGAGCCACAAGAACGTACTGCAATTTCAACTTCTACAGACATAAATACAACCCACAGCACAATGCATATGAATGTCTTACATTTGGTGGAATTCCCTAACCACTCTATAAGGGACTTACGATAGGAAATACCTATTTCTTGTGAATCCACACTGAGTTGCACAGCAGAATACTGTTCAGACACTGCAAGTCATTTCAAATCAGCTTAGACCTTCCTCAAAAGCCTTAAATAGTAATGAAATTGAACATGCATGCGAGGCACCTTGCTTTGCCTTACAGCAATTGTAGTCACAGGTCTGCTTCTTGCCATTTAATCAGAATAACACATCACTGGTGAGCATATATGTAAACATGCTGGTATTAAAACTCCTGGAAGTAGTAGCTGCTTCAATATGAGACATCGCAACACCCCAGGTGAGGAGGCCTTCATCAGCCCCATCTCATCATAAGAATTTACTGCTGGAGTTCAGATCAGGATTTGAAGTTAACTTCTAAAAAGTACTGGCTAGGTTCAGTTTAAACTAACAAGATGAGACTGAAAAAATAAATTGGAAGAAAGTAGTTTAGAAAAGTAATTATTTATGTCGTGCAGTACTTTTTGATTCTTAATTTCTTTTCTCTAGTTAAACATTTGTAGTCCATACAATATTATGAACTGGATCCCAAAGTCAAAGCAACCTGTATAAATCCAGAGTCACGTCAGTTGCTTCAGTAAAATTATCCCAGATTTATACCTGTGTTGATAAGATCAGAGGCAGGCCAGTAAAGTTTAAGCTGATCGAAAAGTATAACTTTGCTTCAATATTTTTACTGATTGACTGGTTAACATGTTTCATTGTACTGATATCACTGGTTTCATTTTGCAACACATATCTATTCAGAGTGGAAATGGTTAATGAAGAAGCCAGGTTATTACACATTTCAATTCCAGGCTCAAATATAAAAATTTCTATTATAGGGACAATTAATTACATCTCAAAATGGCAAATGTGCATCCTTGTCAGGTAGAGTGTACTCTGATGGCCTTTCCTCAAACACTGAATGTGGAGATTTGATCTCTTCTAATGGTGCTGAGAAAAGGGTAATTACGCTATGGTCAAAGCTAATTTGCTTTCTGCCAGATGAACTGTTGTATTTTATTGTACGCTGACATTTTAAAGTAATTACGGCACTGTTGACCTTAGACAATTCCAGTTGTATCGCTGTCTACAGCTGCAGTGTTCTACCTTAGGCTGGCAGACAGCGGCTGTAACGAGGTAATGACACGGACAAAGAGCACCATATGGGGCTCCTTTGAGATACACAAAGCCCAGTGAAAGGAAACAAGCAAATTTTAGCATCATCGTTACAGTCACCCATTTTTACAGCCATAAAAGATCCCATCACCCCTGCACACAAAATGCCCTAAATACTTTATTTGCTCATATACTGTGTACCTGGGTGTTTTCATTCTGTAAATGGCAGTGTGCATTAAGAAGAAAGAGGTCATGTAGAACTGAATGTGACGGACTGGTCTTTCTCTGACATGAGTTCAAAGGCTAAAGACTATTGATTGATATAAAAGCCTGGGTTCTTATCTAATGTAAAAGACACTCGTTGTTGTCTGAAAGCTGTGCACATAATTAGGCTGAAAGAAGAGCACTTCATCCAGAAAATCACTATAAACTGAGCTTCATTAAACACAGATATTATTTAATTTAAAGGAAGATGTTATTTTTCATTGATATATTTTAATGCTGTATGTCTAGTTGTCTTTTCTAAGCAAAGACACATAATTGTGTGCAGAGTGCTTTTTGGTTATCGTATCCCTGCTGGGACATAAAAACAGGTTGCTAACACTCAGAGAGAGTAATGTTTAATTCTCTCAGAGAAAAATAATGGAGACTATTTAACATAAAATTTTTTGTCATGAAGAGCTTGTAGAAAACTGGACTTCACTGTTGCATTAAATATTTTTCTATTGTTTTGCAGCATGGGCAATAGTTCAAAGCAGGCAACAGGACTTCGCCTGTGTCATGGTCTACAACTTACATGATAAATGTAAAGAGATAGTGGAAATGATTCTATGATTGTAAATCAGTTAAACTCCATTGCAGTTAGTTCTGCACAACGAGGCCTTGTTAGGAACAATAAGAAAAAGGAGATTACAGTTGGCATGTGTCAGAAAAATTATATCTGAAGAAACAGGTTAGTCCCAGAATTCAGCGTTGCTCTTGGCTCTGAACTGGTAATATAATTTCTTAGAAATCTAGTTTTCAATTTTGCACAGCTCATCCAGTTGTGGCTGAATATTACATGGAGAAATAACCCATGCATCCTAAAAGCGTGTTTTGAGAATGCCATCTCTTTATGAGAGGTTGTGGAATGGGAATGGTATTTTAAACTTTAAACTACCAGTTTAGAATTCTGTAACTCTAGCTGCTTGCTGAAGTTAGTTTTTTGGCCCAACATTTAGATGCAAATCACATAATATTTCCAATAATTGTCTGGCCTTATGTATCAGTTCTGAACTCTGTATCTTTTTTGGCAAGGGAATACTCTGAAAGCACCTTACTTTTGTTTATTTGGGTTTTTTCCCCTTCTAATGCTTCTGTTGTCCCATACAAAAATAGAAGCCCAGGTGGTGAATGAAACAGGGGCCATCACTCTGCACATAAAAAGCTTGTGCTACCAACCACCCAGAAGAACACTATCTCTGTGTACGAAAGACAGTGACAAAAGGCATAAGCCATGCTGGCTACTTTATGGCTGTGCTTTGTGTGGTGGTACTTTGCAAGAGACACAAAGAGAAATCAAAAAGGAAAATATTATAAAAAACTTGGAATTAAAAATTATAAATATCTATCTGTTGCATTGTAGCATAATACTATAAAGTTCTAAGTGTTGGATAGAGAGGGGCGATTTATTTTAATAGAAGAAAAACACTTCTCCTTAACACATTATCAAGGTGATATAAAGAGAAATAAATCATATTCCAGATGTTCATATTTACACAGCTGACCTAGAAGAAGAGATTCAAGGATGTGTGATGACACAGCCAATCTTTTTGTTTATCCAGAATACAGAGCAAAACAAAAGTATATGACAGGTCTCACTCTGTCTAGACTTACAATAAAGTGCTTAGTCTCTGGCATCTACACATTAAGACCAGTGGCAAAAGATATCTATATGGCAAAAGAGCAATTTATCCCAAGATGTATAAACATATAAATATTTCCCCAATGAATAAGTTTAGATAGCATCAAGGGAAGTACATTTTCTACATGCACTTTCAAATGTGGTTGTAATTCGTCCTGTGTCTCAGCTGCAAAACAGATGGGCTATGAGGCTAAAACATCTCTATTGTAACCTGAGGTTAGATGCTGTAGCTGATTTTTTGTCCCAAACTGCATGCTTGTGCTACATTCTGTACATCTTGTGTTTGCTCTGTATGCTGCAACTGCTAAAGCTCAAAACATTTGTAGGCAACAACTTGAGTCTCTTGAGTCAGAACAGGGTTATCTTTCTAGCTAAACTAAGCTTGTGTCAGTTGGAAATTTCTCTTCATGCGCTGGATTGTTCACCTGTGAATAATTACAAATTGCACCCTATTCCTCTTGTTTTATGCAGATTTCATATGTGACATACATGGATTGCAATTCATGCAGATTCCTTGGAAAAATGTCTTGAAATAGGGTGGGAGTCATTTGTGATCTTTTAAAGTAGAAATAGGAATATATTTTTCTGAATTATTAGCAGTCTTTATTTGTAGCTTGAAACTGCTGATGATGCCGCCTGCATTCCTAGGTTTTAGTTATGACCCAGGAAAAGATCTGCCCTTGGTCTTTGTGGAACCATGTTTTCACCCTTCAAATTGGCTTCTATATAATGTGATTTCTTATAAAAATAAATAGAGAGGAAAAGAGTTACATTTCCTGATGGAAAATTAGATTCAGTGAATAGGCAACCTATGACAGGAGAGAGAAAATTTTAAAAAGTGGGTTTTCAAGATGAAGACAAATACCTTTGAAAAGCAAACAAAATCTTAAAATGGAAAACTGACAACTGGTGAGAAAAAGGGGCATTTTGAGAAATTCATAGACCAGGGATATTGTAGGTGGGAAATGTTCACTTAAAATAATAGAGAAAATAAGGAGGAAAATCCTGAGAAGGAAAAAAGAAAACAGGTAATATGGAGATTTCAGGCTAAATTAAACCAGACCTTTTGCTGTAATATTTTTTGGCATTGGATTTAAGTATGTGGAGACATTATTTGTCTTTTGCAATATTTGTATTTTGTCTGCCTCTTTGTATAGGAAATTATGGGAAGCAATTCACAAGAAATTTAGAACTTTTTTTAAAATTTTCTAAAAGTTATTTTCTGTTAGAATGGAGTGGCTCTCTTAAGCCTGTTTGAAATGAGCTAGTTTATTATGCAAAGCTATTTAGTGCTATAAAAGACAGTTACTAATCAAATATATAGATTCATTAAGGGCCATACTAGATCTATGTCAAATATGTGACCTTCTAATCTGTGTGCAGTTAGCTGATGCAGTACTGTCTACTCATTACTATCTTGAACTTATTGTCCATTAAATAGGCTGTTGACTGCTTTTCTATCAAAACAAATATAAACAGTAATCTGGCACAAAAAAATGTAAGAATACTGATTCCTACTAGCTGATCTAGACACACTTATCATTAATACAATGGTCTGTGCAAACAGCTGATATAACACATTTCCAGTTTTAGGAACTTGTTGGTTAATGTGGGTTTTCATTAACTTCATGCAAAATAAACAAATGATCTGATGGATCTCTTATGTAAAATAGAATATATACAGAAGTTTTAAAAGGATTCAGGCCATTAGTCATATGAATTGTGCAGAAGTTATGAAAGCCAGGAAATAAAATTACGAGAAAAGTGTTTTCAAATAATTAGATTCCTAGGCAACTTAGTCCCAAAAATCAAGAATTTTAACTTGAGACCTTTTGAGATATAATGAACCAAAAATAAATATTTTCTAAAAACATAGTTTTCTTTCATTCTGATTTAAACATTAATTTCCAATACCAACAGTGTATCCCCAATTTAAGTTATTTCATTTTAAATTTAAGCTGACTACCTTGTGGAAAGCAGAGTGATTTCTTAGCATTCCCTCAAAAGTAACAAAAATTAAACTGTGGTTAGCAGCAATAACACATTTGAAAGGTTTGAAAAGGGAAGCTTTATTTTTTTCTGGGTTACAGGTTATTGCAAGCTATTTGATTGCATGGCAATCACATGCACATTGTCAGTTTTGAATATAAACCTGATCCTTCAGAGGTTAAAATTTCATTCAATATGGAAATTGATAATGAGGTAATGACACTTTTGCTGGAGAGAATGTTTAGTTTTTTCAAAGCAAAATAGTGTACACTTTAAGTCCTATATAAATACATTGGGGTTTGCTGTGTTCATTGGATTTTATTATGCTACTTTTTTCAAGAGTATTGTAGTAGCTTTTTTCTCTTCAGAGCTGAGCTTCAAAAGACAATATTTGCCTTGCAGAATTTTAATAGGAACTTTGGTCTACATAGCCAAACCTTTCATCTCACAGAATCACAGAATCGTAGAATCACAGAATTGGTCAGGTTCGAAGAGACCACAGTGAGTCATCTGATCCAACCTCCTTGCTTAGGCAAGATTGTTCTAGAGCACATGACAGGGATTGTACCCAGATATCTCTTGAATGCCTCCAGTGAGGGAGAATCTGTGATCTCTGTGGACAATCTGTTCCAGTGTACAGTCATTCGCATAGTAAAGAAGTGCATCCTCGTATTCAGGTGGAACTTCTGTGCATCGCTTTCTGCCCTTTGCCTCCTGTCTTGTTGGTTTGCACAATCAAGAAGATCCTGGCTCCATCTTCTTGTCACCCTGTCTTTAGGTACTTATATACATTAATGTGGTCCCCTCTCAGTTTTCTCTTCTTGAGGCTGAACAAGCCCAACTCCTACAGCCTTTCCTCATAGGAGTGATGCTCCAATCCCTTGCGTATCTTTGTTGCCCTTCACTGGTGACCCACACCAAGAAATCCATATTTCTCTTGTACCGAGGACACCAGAACTGAACCCTTGTGTGGTCTCACAAGGGCTGAGTAAAGAGGCAGGATCACCTCCCTCAGTCTGCTAGCAGTACTCTTCCTAACGCATCCCAGGATTCCATTGGCCTTCTTGGCCACAAGGGCACACTGCTGGCTCATAGGCAGCTTGTTGTCAACCATGACTCTCCGATCCCCCTCTGCAGAGCTGCTTTCCACAAGGTCAGTGCCCAACTTCTACCAGTTCTCAGGGTTATTAAACCCAATGTGCAGGACCCAGCATTTTAGCTTGCTGAGTTTCAGAAGGTTCTTCTCTGCCCATATCCCCAACCTGATGATGTCTTTCTGAAGGGCAGCACGGTCCTCTGGGGTATTGGCAACACCTCCCAGTTTAGTATCATCAGTGAACTTGCTAAGGAGGTGCCCTGCCCCCTCGTTCAGGTCACTGACGAGTAAGTTAAACAATACTGGGCCCAATATAGAACCCTAGTGATAGACACTTCTAGTGATAGACACAATATAGACAACGCTAATGATATTTGCTCCAAGTGGCCTGACCCCGCTTCCATCTCCTGTGCATTTCTAGCTTGTTTGTACTTCAGCAATGACTGGAGTTCTTCATTCATCCACAGAGCTTTCATGCACCCGTAGCCTAATTTCTTTCCCATTGGGATGCATCATTATTGAGCCTACAGGAAATGAACCTTAAATAATGATCAACTCTCTTGAACGTCCCTTCCCTGCAGCACTAGCTCCCATGTGATTCATCCAGGAATATCCCTAGAGAGGCTAAAGTTACCTCTCCTAAATTCCATAGCTGTAGTGTTACTCACTGTCCTGCTACCTCTTCATCCGATACTGAACTCTACAATCGCACTGTCACTACAGCCAAGGCTGCCCCCAACCTTCACATTACCAACAAGGCAGCACATTCCTTTTTGCGCAGCACACCGTTCCTCATGGGAATCTCTACTACCAGTGACAAGAAGATTTCATCAATGCTTTCCAGGAACTTCCTGGACTATTTCTGCTGTGTACCTTCTCCAGCAGATGTCAGCGTAGTTAGAGCCCCCCACAAGAACCAGGGCCTGTGACTTTGAGGCTGCTTAAAGCTGCCTGTAGAAGACCATGTCCACTTCCTCCTCTTGATCAGGCAGCCTTACTAGTCTGCCCTTTTGTCCTAACCCATAAGCTCTCAACTCACTCATCATCCTCACCAAGACAGGTCTTGATATATTTTAAGGCCTGACTCACATAGGGAGCAGCTCCACATCTGCATTTTCCTGGTCTGTCTCTTTAAACAATATGTAACCCTTCGTGACAACATTCATGATGTGAGCTATCCCACCACATCTCAGTGAGATCAAAGCTTTGTGACTGCACACAGATCTCTAGTTCCTCCTGTTTCTTCCCCATAGTGTGTGTATAGGATGTCAAGTACCTAATAGAAATATTTCACAGAATCACAGAACACTGAGAGCTGGAAGGGACCCTGGAGGATCATTGAGTCCAGCTCTTGGCCCTGCACATCCCTGAGAATCACGCCATGTGCCTGAGAGCATTACCAAAACACTTCTTGAACTCTGGCAGGCTTAGTGCTATGACCACTTCCCCAGGAACCTGTTCCAGCACCCAGCCACCCTCTGGATGAAGAACCTTTTTCTAATATCTAACCTAAATCTCTCCTAACACAACTCCAGCCCAGTCCTTCATGTCCTGTCACTGTTTCCCAGAGAAGAGAGATCAGGGCCTGCCTCTTCACTTACCGTCATGAGGAAGTTGTATACAGCAATGGGGTCTCCCCTCAATCTCTCCAATCTGAACAGATCAAGTGACTTCAGCCACTCCTCGTATGTCTTCCCCTCAAGACCCTTCACGATCTTTGTTGCCCTCCTTTGAATGCCCTCTAATAGCTTGATATCTTGCTTATATTGTGGTGTCCAAAGCTGCACACAGTATTCAAGGTGAGGCCACACCAATGCTGAGTAGAGAAGGACATTCACCTCCCTCGACCAGTTGGCAATGTACCCCAGGGTATTTTTCTTCCTGCCAACAAAAATGTTAAACTTGATTGCTTCATGGTCCCTGTGGCCAGGCTGGCCACCAAACATCATTTCACTCATAATGTCCTCTCTGTTAACATGCAGCAAATCAATGAGGGCATCTTTCCTATTCAACTCTGTTAGTACCTGTATAGTGAATTAGTCATCCAAGTGTTTTAGGAATCTTCTGAACCTGTTTGTGACAGCTGTATGGTGTTTCCAGGTAACATCCAGCAAGCTGAAGTCTCCCACAAAAACAAAGGCAGTTGATTTAGAGGTGTTGCTTAGTTCCTCAAAGAATAATTCTTTGGCATCATCATCCTGGATGGGTGGTCTATAGTAGCCTCCCACGATGACTTCCTGGTTATTTGTTTGTCCCTTAATCCTTACCCAGAGGCTCTCAACTGTGCCATTGCCAACTGTAAGCTCCATACATTCCAGCACTTCTGTTACATACAATGCCACTCCCACCTCATCTTCCCTGCCTATCCCTCCTGAATAGTCTGTAACCATCCAACATGGTACTCCAGCCACAGGACTCATCCCACCAGGTATCACTTATGCCAGTGATGTCAGATCTCTGGGACTGGGCCAAAACTTCAATCTGCTCTCATTTGTTCCTCATGCTGCATGCATTGGTATAGAAACATTTCAGGTGTGGTTCATTATAGCAAACATCTCTTGGAGTGGATTCAGCAGTCCCATTAATGCTCACTTCCTGAAGTTTCAGCACAGTTTTTCTGACTATCACAGGCCTGCCTGGAGCATCCCCTTTTCCCCTTCCAGAGTAGTTTAAAGCTCTATCCACCCGCCCTGGTAGCTCCTGTGCTAGAACCATTCTTCCCCTCTGAGATAGGTGTGAGCCATCAGGTGTCAGTAGACCAGATGTTGTATAATTCAATTCATGGTCATAAAGCCCCAGATTTTTCCAGTGACACCAACCTCAGAGCCACATGTTGATCTGAAGGATCTGCCTGTTCTCTTCAATATGATTTCTTGCTACTAGAAGGATCTTTATCTTGTGCTCCTGATCCTTCAACTAAGCATCCTGAGGCCCTGAGGTTCCTTTTGATCAACCTCAGAGTTTTGTTTGTTATCATTACCAACTTGAAGAACTAATAACAGTTAACAGAGGGCTGTACTAGAAAACTGTGGAGTTTTCTAGTAATGTCCCTTACCAGAGCCCATATGAGGCAGCAGACTTCCATGTGGACTTGGCCTGGCCTACATATCCGGCCCTCCACTCCCCTTAGAAGGGAGTCACCTTCTACACCAGCTACACTTCTTTTCCTCTTAATACAGGAAGTCTTAATGCAAGGTATAGACTGTGTGGCCTTAGGTGGCCCCTCCATCCCAGAAGGATCTTTGTCATCCTCAGCAGCTAACTGTTCTGGTTCCCAGGCTTCATTCCTGTTTTAAGAAGTGCCAGTTCTGCTTGTCATCTTCAGGTATTTAGGAGGAGGAGCCATCCACCTGGTACGGGCAGTGACCAGCTTTCAGCCTTCTTGTTTGACAGACCCTTGACTTGCTGCATGACAGTGTTCTTCACCCACCTGGCTGTCCACTACAGCAGAGGTTCAAGACTCCTGAGTTTAGCATTTCTGAGAATAATCTATCAGTCTCTTGCTCATTTTCTTGAATACTGCATAGCCTATTCACTTCCTCCTGCAGTTCCTTCACCTGACAGCATAGCTCACAGACAACAGCATGCCTACTACAAAAGGAATGATTAGCGCTCCCAGCCCCACGGAGAGATTTCAGGCACTCCTGGCAGTCTGAGACCTGGAGAGTTACATCTACCACCAGACAGTCTGTCCAGCTTGAGGCCTCTGACACGCCTGGTGCACTGTCTCCAGCAGCTGCAGGGGAATGAGCTCTGAGGCATGTCAGAACCGTGCTTGAAAGGTGGTACACTATTAAGACTAGGACTAGAAGGTCCTTTTTCACCTCCTACTTGATCTAATTAGTATTTCTGTAGTACTTCTAGTACACTTGGCTGCACAGAATGCCTCAGTGTGTTAGTCTAGGAGGACAGTGCGAGTCACACCTGCATACGATGTGAGCAGGTGAATGATTTGCTCTTCATGGTGGCAGAGCTCAAGGAAGAAGTAGAAAGGCTAAGAAGCATTAGGGACAGTGAGATGGAAATAGACTGCCAGAGTTGCAGCCTTCTGATCCCAGTAGTAGTTGA
>NW_008663261.1:36661-36926 GCF_000695815.1 Acanthisitta chloris | reverse complement strand
GCTGCAGTGTGAGCTCAGCCTAGAAAATAGATACAATCCTGGGCTGCATCCACTGCAGTGTGGGCAGCAGGTCAAGGGAGGTGAATCTTCCCCTCTACTATGCTCTTGTGAGACTCCACCTGGAATACTGTGTGCAGTTCTGATATCACCAACATAAGAAGGACATGGAACTGTTGGATTAAGTCCAGAGGAGACCACTAAGTTGATAAGAGGAGTGAAGCATTTCAACTATGAAGACAGGCTGAGGAATTTGGAGTTGTAGATA
>NW_008663261.1:11917-36469 GCF_000695815.1 Acanthisitta chloris | reverse complement strand
GCCCAGGGAGGCTGTGGCTGCCCCAACCCTGGTGGTGTTCAATCCAGGCTGGATGAGCCTTGAGCAACCTGATCTGGTGAGGAGGTGTCTCTGCCCAGGGCAGGGGGTTGGGACTGGATGATCTGTCAGGTCCATTCCAGCTCCTAGAACTCTATGAGAAAGCAGTGTGGTGCTGGATACTGCCTGGAAGGGGGAGAAGAGCCTTTGGCACTGGGATGCTCCAGTCCCTCCTAGCCCTGCTGAGGGGAATCAATTCTCACATCCCATCCCAGAGAGTGTCCACTTGCTCTGCCACTTATCTCAGCTTCCAATCAATCCTCAAGGGAGAGTGCCTGGGCCAGCACAGCAGAAAATCCCTAAGGAATTTCACCATGGAGCAAACCTCCCTTAGCTGGGAGCAGTGCAGCTGCCTCCCTAACATGCTTCCTCCAAAGGGTTAAGCCAGCAGCTGCCAGGGGCCTGGGATTAAGATAAATAATGATTAACTGGATCAATACTGATAACACAACCGGAGCTGTGAGCTTATTGACTCCTGGAGTCACTTTTAGTGGTTCTTTACACAGTGAGCTCCACATTATCTCCCACTGGTGTGAGCTGTGGCACAGCCAGCAAATGCCCTGATACCAGGAGAACTGCTCTGCACCAGAGGACAAGCAAATGAGGAACTGTAAGCAGTAATTGTGCATTGTTAATTACCAGTGACAAACTAGAAATCAACTCAAACTCCTATAAAGGGACAGGAAAAGGAAAAACATTTTGATTGCCCCAATCAAATATTTATGTCCTCTTTACTATGTACATACAGCAATAAAATAAGATTTTTAGATATTATTTACTGAGCAAGGCAGTGGCAGGATCTGTGCTGGGATGTTGATATGGTCCCACTAGGCTTGGCCCAAGGATGGAGAGTGGAGAATGGAGGGTGAGCTGCAGAACCAAGAACTACTCAGGAGGGAAAATTCTGTTTAACCTGGTGGCATTTTCTTTGTAAGTAAGTTCAGAGTATGGTTAAGATCATGACCTGGACATGCCCCAGCTCTGCAGTCCCATGGCTGGTTCAAAACCACATGAATGATAAGGGGAAGGAAGGGGATTCCTGTGGGATGAGCAGGGCAGAGCATCCCATGGAGCATTAGCTCAATCCACTCGACAAGGAAGTGGATGAAGATTAACCGTAACAGGGATCAGAGCTGAAAATTCTGTGTGTTACACTGAGCTACAGCCCGGCACAGTGCCAGAACAGTCTGCAGCAGCCCAAAGGGCCTAGGATTGAAATAATCCAATTTAGGGAAACCAAAAGTATGAATCATAAGAACACCAGCTACAGCAAAAGCATCCAGGTAGGAACGAATGGCTGGGTGATAAAACCAGACTGGCAGGAGCTGGAACAGAATGCTGCAAACTGAGCTGTCATCTTTGTCCATTTACAGAATTGTGGTCATAAAAGCTGGGCTTCCAGGCAAACACAGGGCAGTGTTTGGGAGGTAGTTTGATCTGAGCCTTCCCTGTGTACAGCACAGAGAGGACAGTGCTGCTTTCCTCTTTCTCTTGGTCCCTGGTCATATTCCTGTTGGTCAGCTCAGGTCTCTGTCTTGATGATGCTCCTCAAAGACTGGAGGACTGGGACTGGTAAAGAAACCTCTTGCTGGGGTGACAACAGATTTACATCACTGGAGTGATGAGATTTGTCATTTTGAGTGAGTTACACCCAGAGCCAGCACTGCCTGCCCAGCCTGGGGAGGATGGGGGGTCAGTCAAGAGGAGCTCAAGGTGAAGAGCTGGGAGCTGCATCCTCCCCCAGCTTTCCCTGCAGTCTTGGCAGAAGAATCCAGGCTGGTTTCCAACACCTCCATACACTCTTGTATGGCTTTACAGGGCAAATCCTCTGCCTGCAGTGTCCTGGGAGCAGCAGGTTTGGTGTCTTTGGGATTTGGGGGATGCAGCCACCAGAAACCAGAGGCAACACCAGAGAAATGTTGTTATCCTCACCCAGCCACGTCCACTCCTGGTTAATTCTTTGTCTGAGGGTTACATAATGCAGATGTGTTGCTCAGAGCTTAGTAAGGGATGTAAAACCAAAAGGAAACACAGAAACTGGAAAGACTATAAAGGAGCAAGGAACGAAACGGGAAGACAAAAGATCTAATTACAAATGACATTATTTGCGTTCTCATCAACTTAATTCAATTTTGTTTTCTTATTGCTTTAATCTTGGAGCTTAATTCAGTGGAACATAGTGGATGAAGGAGGCAATGAGCTCCATGCATGGCTTGTTCAGGGCAGGATGTGGTGGTGGATTCAGCCTCAGTATTGCTTTACCATGAGCTGGAAATATCAGTCCTCAGGTTATTCCTCAGGTTATATAGTCTCCAGATATATCTGGAGGTTTCAATTCAGGCAAAAAGAAAAAAAAAAAGAAGGTGATAAAAATTCAACATTCCTCTCCATACTTATGTGAAATGGGAACTGAAACAGCTCCAGCTTTGATTGGATACCCAGTATGACCTGACATTTAATCGAGGATGGGAAAGCACAGGTACCTTAAAGAACAGGAGGAAAATAATTCTGACATTGTGCTCTTGATGAGAAAATAGCATTTTCACATCACATCGTGTGTTACATTACATATCAGGTACTGGGGGCGATGCAAGTGATGCTCAGAGAGAAGCACATTTGGACTCCCAGAGGGAACTCGTGATGCTTTGGGGGTTCACAGGAATTTTAAATGAAATTATTAAGCAAAAATCTAGCCCAAAGCTCGAGGACTGTATTGCATATCAAATCCTTTCAAATTGTCTGAAATTGTGCTCGCAGTAGGCATTTCTGCCATAATGAAGCAGTAATTAGTCTGAAACGAATTAAGTGGTCTAAACAGCTAAAGCAACAAAACATGGGTAATGTTGCTCATGGGAAATAATATACTACACAACCAAACCGAGTTCTTGTCTCCTGTATAAGGAACAAACAACCTGGAGATGAACTGGGAGCCTGGCAAAGTGGGCAGGATCACCTGAACTGCAGCATCAAGTGCTTGGGGCTCAGGGAAAGGAGGGAGAGAGACTTTTTAGATGGGTAGATACTGATAGGACTAGGGGAATGGTTTTAAACTAGAAATGGAGAGATCTAGATTAGGTATTAGGAAGGAATTGTTCCCTGTGATGGTGCTGAGGCTCTGGCACAGGTTGCCCAGAGAAGCTGTGGCTGCTCCATCCCTGGGAGTGTTCCAGGCCAGGCTGAATGTAGCTTGGAGCAACCTGGTCAAATGGAAGGTGTCCCTGCCCATGTCAGGAAGGTGGAAAGAGATATCTTTAAGGTCTTTTCCAACCCAAACCAGCCTGTGATTAAAACTCTCCCCAGCACCAAGCACTGTGCATCCCTCTGGGACTTGCATTTCATACCACACAGTCCTTTCCTGGGGACATTTTCCCACTCAGACATGGATTTGCTCCCCAGGCCCACCAGCTCACTTTCTGCCACTCTCCAGGCTTCCCTGCCCCATCCTTCTGCTGCCAGCAGCACCATACAACCTTCCATTTCAGCTCCAGTGGAAGCAGGAACATTCACATTTTAAATTACAGATATTTCAGCCAAATAGCCTATTTGTGTTCAGTCTTTATTATCATCTTACACTGTTTTCCAATTGACTAAAAGCAGGTGCAGGGTTTTTTGGGGGTTATATATAACACTCATACATGCAGCCAACATATCTCCATGCATTGATTTTTTTGGGCCAGCTCTGGGAAAGGCAATTCAACAGGCAATTAAATTAGCAGCTACATTTGTCATTTTTGGCCCAAATGAGATCCAGAGAAGAAATTGCCCTGCAACCAGCTCAGAGTTCATCACTCTATGAGGAACATTGGATGTTAAAGCCTGAGCTGAGCTGTGTCTTCATCAGGCTGGGAGTCTGCCTGGGAGCTTCATTCTCTCTGCAGATGATCCTGTAATATACCTTAGTATAGGATTAGATTAGGTGTTGGGAAGAAATTCTTCCCCATAAAGGTGCTGAGGCACTGGCACAGGTTGTCCAGAGAAGCTGTGGCTGCTCCATCCCTGGGAGTGTTCCAGGCCAGGCTGGATGGGGCTTGGAGCAACCTGAGCTGGTGGAAGGTGTCCCTGCCCATGGCAGGGGGTGGGATGAGTTGAGCTTTAAGGTCCTTCCAACACAAACCAGTGTGGATTCATTCACATGGTTCTATGATTTTAGGACAGAGTTATTGACTCCAACCACAACAGAAACTTGGTCCAATGTCTTTCAAGGCAAAATGAAGCAAGACTTATAATATGAATTTCCTTATTTTCCTGTTGCATGGCTATATCCAGTCTTAGATTTTTTTCCCTCTTTTCATCCCCATCCCAACCTCTGGCACCAAAGCCACCTTCACCCACCCTTTGGACAGGCCTCTGGGGGCAAAGGGGACAGAACAATCCCCTTGGACTGCCCTGTGCCCTGTGCCAGCCCCTGGGACCTGTCTGGGAAGGGGGTGGTTGTGTCCTTGCTGTCCCCCCTAGCCGGAATGGGGGCTGTTTCCATAGGAATGGGGGATGTTTCCATCCAAGTGATTCATGGTGAATGCTAAACCAGTCCAAAAGGTTTCCCATCAGCAAAACACTGTGTTTATGGCACTAGGGCACATGTAGGCTGTAAATCTGATGGTGCCAGAGTCACCTCTGTGCCCAGCAAAGCATCCTCCACTGCCTGTGTCAGCGATGGCAAAGCTGCTGAAACATCCCACATCCCTGGAGCTCACAGCCAGCAGGAAAAACATGCCCTGTGGCTAAGGATTGCTGCACAGGCTCCTGTGTCTTAAACGTTTTATATATCATTTTATTCCCCAGCATTTATTGACTGTGTCGAGCACAACCAGTCTCAATAACAGCGCTCCGAAAACACAGCTGAAAATGATGTTTCTGGTTACCACCAGAGGACCAGAAAGCAACAGCAAAAAGCTTTTCAGCCCTCATTAAAGCAACAAATAACCAACCAAATGAAAAAAAAACCCACCCAAGCCTTGAAAATCCCTTGAACACATGAGCAATTGGAAAAGCTCCTTTTGTTCTCCATCCCTTGTACTTCTGCTTTCAAAGCCAACAGTGAACATAAGGCTCAAAGGCAGAGGCAGAGGGATGTGATATTCATATTTCTGCCTTAGCTGAACATTTTTCTCCCAACTCCTTAATTACCCAGGTAAGAGGGTAGCCCAGCCTCGTTGGTTAATTGTACAGGAATACCTGCCATCTGCTACTGTATCCCAGATTTGTGGGGGCACAGCTGCCTGCAAAGTGCTTAGTGAAACGACGACAAGCTTTTATAGACACTTATAACTTCTGGGACAATGAATCTGTTCTAATTAGTACAAGAAATAAATGTTTATGATGTAGGAAATGACAAAATGTATTTATCACCAAGCTAATAATTCACTGTAGAGGAAACTTCAGGCCAAGCTGTACAACGTGGATTGTAATTATTCTTTCTCTGTTTCAGTACATACACAGAGTGATCTGCCAGGCAGGGTAATAATTGATTCAAAATATCCAGGGTAAGGCATCTCTTGTTGGGAAGAGACAATGGGCATCAGCATGTCAGAGCTCTTGGCTTTATCTTGTGTTGATTTTGAAGCTGAGCAGGAGCAAGTGAAGATGTGCCATGTCCACAGCTCATGACTTGGCCCATGAAAATCCAGTCTGGAGAGGTAGCTCAGTGGGAACACATCCAGCCAGGGGCACCCACTTGGCTCAGGTGGCTCACCAGCATCAGAAATGCAGATGGAAAGAGAAACTGGTCCATTTTTCTGGGGATCAGGTAGATTCCAAGTGCCAGGAACCCTTCAGGAAGCACCATGCCCCTGAGCAACCCCCCCAGGACCTCATGCTGACACTGATAGGGAACTCAATCACTTGCCTTGCCTTCCTCATGCACCCAAAGCTTCCTTTTTCTTTCCTTTCCTTTCTTTCACAGCTGCTGCCTGAATTTCCTTTTGTTTTGACCGCTGCAAGGGACAACAAGGCTTGACAGGCTGGGATTGATGGTGCCATTGGGAGCCAACAGCCAACAACCGTGCAGAGCTGCGACTTCCAGGAGCTGTCAGCATGATGGAGCATCTGGGCAGAGACCCTGCTCCCACTGCACTGCCCAGATGGCAAACACTGGCTGTGGCTCTGCTTCTCCTGCTGGATGTCAGCCCTTGGGGTCCAGATCCCCAAGGGTTAGGGGAGCAATTGCCTCCAGGCTCCCGTGGGAGCTGCGCGGAGCTCGACCCATCAGCAGCTGAAGAGAAGGATGATTATGGTTCAGAGGGGCTGAATCCATCACAGGCTTAGTTCAGATTGTTTCCTTCTTTTTTTTTTTTTTTTTTTTGCAGAATAAGACCACAGAGAAGAGGTTTCAGCCACTTTAGCATGGGGCATCTAAGCTGGGCATCACACTGGTGGTGCCCAAGCCAGCAGTGCCTGTGCTGGTGGTGCCCATGCAAGTCCATCTGCAGGTCTACCTGCTTGTCTGGCAGCCAAGACCCAGCACCTAGACCCAGACTCCTCTCATCACATCCCACTATCAGCATTCCCCACCTCCTGACATCAGGGAAAAATTTATCAAGGGGCCATCATGAGCATGGGGTGGCTGGGAAGGAGATGCCACCCCTCTCCACCTTCTCCATCTCATGGAATAAACCTTTCATTTTATAAAAGAAGTGAATCAAATAACCAGATTGGGTTTTTACACCTCAAGAACTCATATTCCCAGTCACAAACTTGGATAAATCATCTTTATTTCAGTAAGTCTAACGCAATTACTTTCAACTACTAGGAAAATTTTCTATTTCCCCTTGAAAAAGAGCCTATAACAGGCCTGAATTCAATATTGCCTCAAAATGGAAAGCTAACGTGATTGAAGGAAGCTAAACTGTTCCTGGTAAGTAACATTTTCCAGGTCTTCATTTCTCTTCCAATTTTCCCTCTGTCAATTAGCCAAAGCAGTTTCCGCTGACTAATAAAGCAGTTGGTTAAGCTTATTTTCCAATCAAAACTCACTTAATTCCAGCAAGTAACGGTTGAAAAAATAATTGATCAAAAGACTTTAAAATAACCAGCCTTGCTGCCCCTGGAAAATCAAACTGCCTGGCAGAAAATGAAGGGACTCTTTCAGCCAGGGTTTTCCCTGCTGAGGTTTTGCATCTGATCGGGAATCTCAGCCTTCCTAAAATAAACAGGCACAGTCTGAAAGTGAATTCTTCACACATTTAATGTCAGTCATTGATATGAAACTCTGCTTTGCTTGACTGGTTTGTTGAGTCAAGGTTTTCCACACAGTCCTGGTCCTGCAGCATCCCCAGACTCCACACTGACATGCAGGTAGATCTTCCCATTGCAGGGGAGAGCAGGTGGATTTTTAGGAAGGACTGTGAAATATATTTCCAACTTGAAAACCTAAAGTAATTTAAGGGGGGAAACGTTGAAACTTTCATTCTTTCCATGTCTTGGATTGCCACCTGTGATTACAAGCACCTCTGGTTCTCCTCCCTGCCAGGAAGATGGATATGGATTTGAGATGCTGCAGCTTTTGCTGGGCTGGGGCACAAGTGCTCAGGGAGGTTTTGCTGCACTGCCTGGAGCACTCAGACAAGTGCACGAAGGTCAGTTTAACCAGCTGACATGTGTCCTTTCCATCAGTGACTGAAGTGCATTGCTATTCATAGAATCACAGAACCCCAGACTGGTTTGGGTTGGAAAGGACCTTTAAAGCTCATCTTGTTCCACCCCTGCCATGGGCAAAGAACCTTCCACCAGAGCAGGTTGCTCAGAGCCTGATTGCTGATAATATCTTAGTGGAATTTCTGGCTTGATAGAAAACAGAACAAAGATCTTTTTAATGGTAATTACTGAGTTTTCTTTCCCAGAGATGAATTCCAATTATCCTTTCAGTTCCACAACGTGTGTCAAGCACTGCTGGAAGAGCAGAAGGACACTGAAATAAGCTTCAATTTATTGTACGTTCCATATTAAGTTACCTCTCATGAATATTGAGTGGATGAACAGATACAGTTTTGAAAACAAAAGGCTGAAGGATTAATTTTCCTATTGTTTGCAACTCAATGATTCCCTTTTCCCCTCTCTCTTGGAACAGCAATTTTTTCCCCCAGCAGAAATCTCTGGGCACGAGGCTGTGGGTCAGGGCTCTACACTGTGCTTCCCTGCCTGGTCCTTCCCCAGTGGCTAGAAAATAGACTTCAAAGAGAAACTTCAGCCCAGGAATCTGATTTGCCATCAGAATTTTTTAACCTTGAAGACATAACCCCAACGACGTGTGGCTGAATGCTAAGGAGGGAGGGAAAGGCACTGAAAGGCAGGAGTTTGGGAGATTCTCCATCAAGCCTCAGACACAACCCTGGGGGCCACAGAAACTCAGAGAAGGTGGCAAATATAAGAGTAAAACCACAGGAGAAGCTAATAGGACAGTGATTTCCCATGCAGCAAAGGCTCCTCCAAGATGAAAACCTTGGATAAGTTGATGGAGTGAGACCAAACTCTGAGGCTGCAGAGAAAGTGCTGAAGATTTGGGCTCTGCTCTTCCAGAACATTCCTGTGCCATCACTCACACTCCCAGAGCTTGTCCTGTTTGCTGCCATTGCTGATTATACTTAGTGCTGCAATCATGCCACTAATTATTTCTTCAGATTTCAATCCTAACAGTCTTGCAACAATATCCCTGAGTTTTCCTGCCACATCCACCTCGTGGAGGAAGTTTTCCACTGCTTCCAACAGAATTTCCATGGAATCACCTTGGATTTTTTATTTGAACACACTCCATAAGCTTCCAAAGTGCTAAGAAGCACCACCAAAATAGCCCAAACCAAAGTGAAATATGAGCATTATTTCCCTGTGAGGTGCTGAGGCACTGGCACAGGTTGCCCAGAGAAGTTGTGGCTGCTCCATCCCTGGAAGAGTTCAAGGTTAGACAGGGATTGGAGCAACCTGGGCTGGTGGAAGGTGTCCCTGCCCATGGCAGTGGGTGGAAGGAGATGATTTTAATGTCCCTTCCAACCCACATCATTCCATGAGTCTATGATCCTGTTCCTGTTTCCTAAAGCAATGTCTGTCCAACTTCAGCCTCAAACACCCCCAGACAGAGAAACCTTTGGAGGCTGAGGAGTGCAGAGAGCTGGGATTAGCTGTTATTTTCTCTTGGAAAGGCATTCTCTCATCCCAAGCCCCATGACCATCGTGTTGGAAGCTGTTGGCACTTGATCTCCTGCAGTTCCCTACAGGAAGAGATTATTTCTCATATGCAACATAAGCTCCTGAACAAAATCCAACAGCACTGGGGAGAGGAGGTGGAGTTCAACTAAGCAGCATTTTTGGAGGGATCTGAGGTGAGTGATTGGAGAGCTGATCTCCCTCACAGCCCAGAGCATGGGGCACCAGGACAGATTTCCAGGCAAACCATTTGCTGCTGTTCTTGCTGACAACATGGAATTTTCATAGTAGCCAAATGCAAATTAAATCTCTCTAATGAAAAGCAAATACAGAGGTTTTGCACTGCCAACACTGAGTCTCCAGATAGGTTGTCCTAAAAATAAAACCTATGCACAGCCATTACAAAAGCTATTGCCTCTTAAAAGAGAAAAATCCTCTTTAAACTCCCAGGAATTTTTTAGCATCTTCCTCCCAAAGCTGCCTAGCATTTGGATCTCCTCCCCACTGAGCCACAACCTCTGGTTTAAACACTTTATCTGCCTCGTACACCCAGGGTTGTGTGGGCTGAGGGAGGCAGGATAGACATTGTTCCTCCAGGGCTCATTTATTTAAGATTTGCAATTAAATCTTCACTGAATTGGACAGTCCTGGGCATTGAGTCTCAGCCAAGTACAGAGGTGGTGTGTGGTGGCTCCTCCAGCCCTGCTTCTCACCATGGCAAAGCACAAGCTGTGCCAGCCCCAACCCCAGGAAGGAACATCCCAGATTTTTCAGGTGATTTTTTCTGAAGACTTTATCACTTTTCATAAGATATCTGTGGGCTGTGCTCCATTTTCTCTGTGCTCTATCTTCTGGCTTTTGCTGGGCTCCATGAAGACAGCAAAGCCTTCCAAAGGGCAATTCCCACTGGTGGCTCTTCTCTGGGACAGAATGGCTTTGGGAAGAGGGGACATGAAGGCAGTGGCTGAGAGGAGCCTTACACAGCCCCAGGGGACAGAAAGGAACACTCCAAACCCAACAGAGCTGCCCATGGTAAGGACTGGGGAGCACAGACCTGCAATCAGATGGAGGTTGGATATTAGGAAGAGATTTTTTAGGGAGAGAGTGCTCAGGCATTGGAATGTGCTGCCCAGGGAGGTGGTGGATTCACCATCCCTGGAGGTTTTCAAGCTGAGATTGGATGTGGCACTTAGTGCCATGGGCTAGTGACAACAGTAGGGTTGGACTTGATGAACTTGGAGGTCTTTTCCAACCTGGTTGAGTCTATGCTCATTGCTGCAGGGTATAGATTCTGTGGGGAAAGGCTCTTCCATCTTTTTGGCTGCGTGGTTGAGTGTGGTGATGCTGCTCAAGGTACCTGTGATCTTCATGCTCTGCTGGGCTCAAATGGGGAACGTTTATAATCCACAGCTAATGGGAGTGACTTATTTGGAGATGCTTGTACAAGCTGCATGATCCCCTTTGTTCCTTCTCGAGGATTCCAGCCCAGCTTTATTTCACAATCCCCTTCTCTGGTTGAGTTGTTTGTTCCTCTCTTACATTGTGGGGGGGAAATAGGGATTCTCATTGCACTTCTGCCCAGATTAAATGCTTCATTGCCCAGTTAATAACAATTTGCTCATCTAAATTTGACACGAGCAACTTCTAGAGGTGAGACAGAGTTGGTAAGGCCAAATATCTGTTCCTTGGAAAGGAAAGCCTTAAAAAATATTCATAGCTGTGCTAAAAGCTTGTTCTTTGGGTGTTGTGAATTCTGAACAAGAGAAGGTTTTGGAGCAGCCCTTTTATTGCTCTGTTAGTGCTCAATCACTGAGAGCAACGCACGAGAGATAAATGAGATCTCATCATGTTCTCATGTTTCTCAATTTATTTCGTGGGGCATATTTCCTCACTCCTCTCTCCAGGCAGCACTTTATCTCTGCTTTTCTTCCATTACATCTCTCCCATTTTTCTTTTTTTTTTTCCCCTCCATTTCTCTTTAGTTTTACCCAGAAGCTTTACAAGACCATGTGATTAGAAGGATAATAGACAAACTTCTGTGTCTGGAATACTTTCTGGTGAGATTTTAGGTTTCAGGCAACCTCTACCATGTCTAGGGACCCAACTCTATACCATTAAATTAGATATTTGACTCAAAGAATATCAGAACTTCCCCAAGCAAAATCCCCAAACAGAGTTTGTGACCCCCTGAGTGGCAAAACTGTTGTAGTTTAGATGGTGAAGTCACTGATCTTCAAAGAGAGCAGCCTGAGCATCCTGAGCCTGGCAAAGGCCAGCAACGTGTTTTGTTGCTAAAGAAGAAGATAACAGAACCTCTGTGAAATTATCTCCCATTTCTCATCTTATTACAATGCAGTTGCACAAATAACTTCAGATTAAATAAACACATCCGCATGCAAATGTCTCCAAATACCTTTTGATGATTCTCATGACCTGAAATCGAGGTTTGGTTTGAAGCAAATGAATGGTTTTCACTGAAGTTTACTGTGCTCAGATGGGAACTTCCCTGGGAGCCACAGGGCTGACATGGAGACATCCACTCAGAATTTTAAGCAGCCTCCTGTACACGTGAACTGGAGCAGCAGGAGCATGTAATTGGCATTAAATATTCCACACCATCTCACACTGAAGATAATTTCAATGCAAGGATTTGAACTAGCATGCTAGGAACTAGAATATTTATCAGCGAATCCCAGAACGGTTTGGGTTGGAAGAGACCTTAAAGTTCATCTCATTCCACCCCTTTGCCATGGGCAGGGACACCTTCCACCAGCCCAGGTTGCTCCAAACCCCATCCAACCTGGCCTGGAACACTCCAAGTGATGGAGCAGCCACAGATGCTCTGGGCAACCTGTGCCAGTGCCTCAGCACCTCACCGGGAAGAATTTCTCCCTAATATCCAGTCTAAACCTTCTCCCTGTCATTTAAAGCCATTCCCCTTTGCCCTATCACTGCATGTCCTTGTATGAAAAGTTTCCAAACTTCTAGTTCATTTTGTCTATTTTCTTCCCCTGTATCTCCAGGCCAAGCACAGTGCAAACTGTGAATATCTTCTCCACTGAGATTCAGAATATTTGGTTTAAATTTTTGCATTCTCAGGATATTGTCTGCAATTCTTCCAGGTACTTGCTCCACCACTAGAGCCCTTTATCCATTCTTTCTCTCACTAAATGCTGGAGTTAACTTCAGGAGGATGGACTCTACCAAATTCTCATGGTGATATCCTGTAGCTATTGAAAATGGGGAGAAAGTCTCAAAAAAATCACTGCAAGTGATTGGTATTGTGGGGACTCATAGGTTAATTTGAGACCTGCCCATGCAGGAACATGTAATCCTGAAAGCTTTGAACCAGCAATGGATTTTCAGGAGTCAAATTCTAACAATGCAGACAATAATTCAAAATAGGTTTTGAGATGCCATAAATGAAGGAAACTATATCAGATCCTGCTTGCTAATGAATGCATTTCTCTTCATGGAGACCTGTTTCTGCCTTTACTTAATTTAAACCATCAAGAGGTCAACCCAGGCTTGGGGGAAGCAGAGAGGGAGGAAAACATCTCTGCAGACAGCTATTACCTCCTGGAAACTCTCCTGCATCTGGGAGAATGAACTCCATTTGTGTTCAGCCATGAATATGGTCTTCCTATATACATCTCCTTCCCACAGATATTAGTATTTTAATTATACATGGTGTTGCAGAGTCATGGTTTATGGCTCAGGGGGTAGAGCTCAGCTCTGTAAATCACAGCAGCTCCACTGGCTGCCATGCCCACCACCTGCCAGGGCCTCTTTATTTGTTGTTTATCTCATTAGCTGTCAGCAACAACCTTTTGCCATAAAATACTCACATGCCTTTGTTAACACATCCTCATCCAGGGAGGAAAAGCCCTGTGGAAGCAAAGTTAAATGTTGTGGGGACTATTCCCTTTGCAGAGAGGGTTGAGGAAGGGTTGGCCAAGGAAAGCTGCTAGAATGGCCTTGGGTTTGTTGGGTGTTTGGGGTTTTGTTAACAGAAAACTGTTCTGTAAATGAGATTTTTCTATTTGACAGTAAATATTGTTGAGGTTCTAAGGAAAGGTAAACTCTTAGTTTGACAGTAAATATTGTTGAGGTTCTAGGGAAAGGTAAACTCTCACCTGGGGGAATAGGGAGAAGGGAGAGCTCAGCTCTGTGGGACCCCTGGCTGGGCTATCCATCACCCTGGCATGGGACAGAGGGTTCTTTCCCAAGGAAAAAAAACATTTTGTTTTTGAACCATGCTCCTCTGCTGCTTTAATACATGATATTTATGTCCTGTTTGTTTAGTGTCTGCCTTTTATTTGCTCCAAAAGGGTGAGCTGGGACAGTTGGATAGCACTGACACCCTGGCAGCAGGAGTTGAGGTGAAGGAGATGCAGCTCCAGCCACACCTGACACATCACTGCTGAAACAAGAAGAAATTCCTATCAGTGGAGATGATCATCTCACACTTAGTCACAGGAAATGTTAGTCTGTGGATTGTTAATTGTCTCTGCAATTAACAGTCGATCAGATACTGGTGTTACTGTCCTTGTCCAACTGATTAGAGGAGGGATGTTATTGCCATGTAGGTAATGACAGGGACTCTTCTACCACAAGGAAGGGAAATAGGAATTAGGGAAAATGCCTCTCCTAAGGAGAGGGAATGGATCTCCATGGGGCTTGTGTAAATCATAGAATCATAGAATTTAGGGGTTGGAATGGACTTTGCAGATCATCCACTCCCAATCCCTGCCCTGGGCAGGGCCACCTCCTTACTGGATCAGGTTGCTCAAGGCTCATCCAGCCTGGCCTTGAACACCACCAGGGTTGGGGCAGCCACAGCCTCCGTGGGCAACCTGTGCCAGTTTTCCTCACAGGGAAAACTTTTTTCTCACATCCAACCTGGACTTTCCCTCCTTCAGTTTGAACCTATTACCCCTTGTCCTGTCCCTGCAGTTCCTAACACAGAGTCCCTCTCCAGCTCCTTGTAGGCCCTTCAGAGAGTGAAAAGTTGCTCTGAGGTCTCCACACAACCTTCTCTTCTCCAGGCTGAACAGCCCCAACTCCTTCAGCCTATGCTCACAGGGAGATGCTCCAGTCCTCTTAGCAACTTTGTGGCCTCCTCTGGACTTGCTCCAACAGTTCCATGTCCTTCCTATGTTGAGGACACCAGAACTGTATGCAGTGAAGCACTGTGGAATGTGCTCCCATGGGTGGTGGAGATCCCTGGGGTGATCCCAGGAGGATGCAGGTGCTGCTGGAAGGGCTGTGGGGATGGATAGACCCCATCACCCAGACCACAGACCCCTGGCATGGGCTCTGACCAGTGGGACCTCAGCAGGATCCCTCCTGTTGGCCAGAGCAGTAATCACAGCACAGTCAGAATTTAGGTACTTTTCTCCTCCAAGATATATAACATTGCTGACAGCAATCTTAACGTTTGCTTTTAATTTCTCTCTGTAGAAAGTTAATTGCACTAGTTGCATTTCAGAATCATTTGTATCCTTGGCAAAGAGGCTCCTGATTGGATTATTATTTATCTAGGTATTGATTATAAAATATTCAAAGCGAAGCTGACAGAAAGCAAAAATTCCTTTGCAGCACTAATTATAATGGAAATATAATAGTGCTCAGCATCCTCTGCAAAAAATGCTCAGGATAACATATGAAACCCAGAACGGTTGCAAATAGACCTGAAATTACAAATGTCCTGAGTTTAAATTAGGAAGCATTGAGTCAGTGTAAACAGAGCTGGGGTTCCACTAAATCAGGGCAAATTAATGCAGTTCGTTTTCATCTGGAAAGAGAAAAAAAGCTTAAATGAGAACGAAGGAATTGCTTTAAAAAAAACCCAACCATAAACACCCTTACCATGCCTAACAGCAATTAGTGTGTGTGTGCACATCCTCTGCTCTGTGCTGGGTGGGGAGCAGGTGGCAGAGGCAGATTCCCACATGCTCAGGGCACTGGCAGCCTTTGAAGGATGATTCTCTTCGTGTCCCTTTGAAATGCAGCAAACCACTTTGCTAAACACCTTCATTTGCACTTCTTAATTATTTGCTGTCCACGTGGCCGAGGTAGTTCTTGCTTTCAAGGGATAAAGTGTTTATTGAAAACTCCAAGGAACTTTGGTTTAGACTCTGGAATATCTTCCCACAAAACTATCCCCATCTTTTGAGCTGTTTTTTCCATTCCTCCTGCACCAGCCCAACTGTCTGTAACAGCAGAAGTTTTGACAGGTTTCAGTTTGACAGGAGTTTTAATGACCCAAAGCTGAGAGAAATGACTTTCTTCTATTGCAGGATCTCAGGTGAAGTGAGATGACATCTCTGCCCAGTGAGGGTCCCTTCAATTCAGGCAGAGCCCAAGTGTCCACATCCAGAGCACAGAAAAGTTCTTTCTCATATTCAGGTAGAACTTCCTGTGCTCCAGTTTTTGTTGCCACCTCTTGTTTTATTGGTTTCCACGAGTGAGAAGAACTTGGCTCCATCATCTTGGCACTTCCCATTCATGAACTTGAATACATTAATGAGGTCCCTCTCAGTTGTCTCTTCTCAGGACTGAACAGTCCCAACTCCCTTTGCCTATAAGTGAGGTGCTCCACTCCCTTCAGCATCTTCATTGGCCTCCCCTGGACCTGCTCCAGGAGCTCCATGTCCCTCTGGTAGTGAGAAATCCAGACCTGGACACAGCACTCTGAACCTGCTCCAGGAGCAACACGTCCTGAGGATCCCTGAACTGAACACAATCCTCCAGGTGTGACCTCACAAGGGTGAGTAGAGAGTCAGGATCACCTCCCCTCTCTTCTTCTACTCAATGGAATTCCAGGATTCCGTTGGCCTTAGCCACAAGGGCACACTGTTGACTCATGGACAGCTTGATGTCCACCAGGACCCCCAGGTCACACTGTTGGTTCATGGACAGCTTGATGTCCACCAGGACCCCCAGGTCACACTGTTGGTTCATGGACAGCTTGATGTCCACCAGGACCCCCAGGTCACACTGTTGGTTCATGGACAGCTTGATGTCCACCAGGACCCCCAGGTCACACTGTTGGTTCATGGACAGCTTGATGTCCACCAGGACCCCCAGGTCACACTGTTGGTTCATGGACAGCTTGATGTCCACCAGGACCCCCAGATCCTTCTCCACAAAACTGCTCTCCAGTGCCCACCCTGTACCAGTGCTTGGCTCTATTCCTCCCTAGGTGCATTCCTCAGCCTGTTTCCACCTCCTGATGTAATGAGTGAGTTTTCACTCCTCCCTCAGCCTCAGCTGGTTGTTTTACATACAGCACATGGCCCTGCACACAGGTTCTGCAAATGAACACAGTGACACTCCTGTGCAGATTAAAGTGAAGAATTGACGTCGCGTTCTTGGCTTCATTTCACCGCGGCACAATTCATCGGTGCCATCTGTCTTAGTCCCTTTTAAATGGCAGCTCTTCTTGGATTGATTGGCAAGTGAATAGATTTTCTGCCACAAAGTTTTGAGGTCAATCAATCACTTATGTGTATTAATTACGAAGATCTTGAAGCTGCAGCGGGTGATTTTTTTTTTTAACTTCTATGAGCTACATATTCAGAGTGGCTTAGACTTATTTTTAAACAAGATATTTTTTACTGTTGGTCAGAACTCTGGGCTGACAGATCAACAACAACAAAAAAAAAGGATTGGCAGCTCCTGTGAGCAAAATATGGGATTTCAGGAGATCCCACAGTTGGGCTGTGTTGGAGCAGGAGAGATGGCACAGGAGGAGTTTGGGGGTGCAGAAAGCTGGATGTCTTCCTCCAGGTGAGGACAAAAAACAGGGGTTTAGGCAATTAAAGGTTTATAAACCTTTCTGCAATATATAAAATCATGGAATGGGTTGGGTGGGAAGGGACCTTAAAGCTCATCTCACTCCACCCCTTACCACGGCCAAAGACACCTTCCCTAGACCAGGTTGCTCCAAGACTTGTCCAACCTGTCCTTGAACACTTCCAGGGATATTCTGGAAGCAATCAATCCCTGCCCAATTTCCACCATTTCCTGCAGAAAATGAGCAGCAACCTGACCAGCAGGATGCTGCCCAAACTCCCAGGGAAATGGCAATGGAATAACCATTGCCTCCTGTTGTATATGGATTTGTAGTGCTGCTCTGCACAGTTAAACAGATAATGTTTCTCACCCGGAGTAACCTGCAGTTTTACAGTCAGAGCAAAGATTCTTTATACACACAATATTTTTCTATATAGAGTTGCTGACACATGAAATAGAAAATGCAGGAGATAAGCTAGACTGTGTGTCTATATATCTCTACACACATAAATTCTACTCTGTGTATCAGTTTAACTTTGTTTGAGCTCCTGAGCACCAAAAAAAAAAAGGGACAATTAAGCAGGTATATGTTCACATGTATGTCAACATTTTCCTGGATTTTATACAGCAAAAGTCTTGTTATTCCTGGTAGTCCAAATCCAAGTGGCTGGAAGGAAGGAAGTTTCTGTAGGAAGAGGGTTAAAAAGAAACTGATTTTAATTCTCTATTACACAAATTGAATGTAGCTACAATCTGATGGTGAGAAAATGTCTAACAACCTCTGGGTGTTATAACAAGCACCAGGAAAGAAAGGAGCTGGTTATTTTGGGAGATTCAGCATTGGTTTAGCTAATTGCCACTTCTGCTAATGCTGAATTGTGTGAAATTTTTAAATGCATTTGGGGGGACATTGAAAATGTTTCATTTTCTCCAGAATGGGGTATTAATGCTTTTGTAAAAATTTCCCAGCTCCAGCTGCAGCAGGAAAAGCATTGTAATATCCACCTTGGAAACTGAGCATGGTGTAATTAACGCCTCTACTCACCCTTAGACACAATGGAGGTTTCCACGATGAACTGCACAGAGAGGAAAGGTAACTGCTTTTATAGGGCAATTAGGGGGTTATTGGAGGGTGATGTGCAGCCCCCACCCAGCTCTTGGGTGAAAGGATGTCTTTGCTGCACCCCTAGAATCATAGAATTAACCAGGTTGTAGAAGACCTCCAAGATCATCAAATCCAACCCTACTGTGGTCACTAGACCATGGCACTAAGTGCCACATCCAGCCTCAGCTTGAAAACCTCCAGGGATGGTGAATCCACCACCTCCCTGGCCTGGGACACCTCCATCCTTCACAGTGTGGCTTAGTGGGGATGGTAGGATTAGGTCAAAGTGGTACAAAGTGGTCAAAGTCAGTGATATTCCAAGATCATCAAATCCAACCCTACTGTGGTCACTAGACCATGGCACTAAGTGCCACATCCAGCCTCAGCTTGAAAACCTCCAGGGATGGTGAATCCACCACCTCCCTGGCCTGGGACACCTCCATCCTTCACAGTGTGGCTTAGTGGGGATGGTAGGATTAGGTCAAAGTGGTACAAAGTGGTCAAAGTCAGTGATATTTGGACTTGATCAAAGTGGTACAAAGTGGTCAAAGTCGGTGATATTTGGACTTGATGATCTTGGAAGCCTTTTCCAACCTTAATGATAATGATTCTATGGTGCTCCCATGGGAAATGGAGGGTGGATTTGGCCATGTGGGACTGGATGTGGCACTTAGTGCCATGGGCTAGTAACCACGGTAGGGTTGGACTTGATGACCTTGGAGGTCTTTTCCAACTCGGTTGATTCTATGATTCTATGATTCTATCCAGCCCTAAGATGGCACTGGAGCAATTCCTCCCACCTTCCTAGGAAGCAGCTCATCTCCACCACTTCTGAGCAAACATTGGCAGAACTTCTCCAGCTCCTGCTTCAATTCTCACAGAGAGACAGGGGAAAGCTCCAGTTCTGTTGGAGCTGTGAGGTGCTGAACGCTGTTTCCCACCTTTAAACACATGTCTTAACCCACATCCGAAGGGACACCTTGCAGCTCGAGCCCTGCAGGCTTTGCTGCACGAGAGAGGTTTGCAAATGCTGCAGCTGCAATGATTTGTATGTCAAACAGCTCTTCCTTCACCGACCGGTTCAGCGCGGCCGATTGAAATTCCCAATCTCTTTTTTAGGGGAATAGCTGGAAGGAAAACCCGAGGCTGCAGCCCACCTGTGCCTCTAGGCTTCTAGTTAGTGGGAAATCATTTCCCATCGCTGTTTTCTAAACTGCTCTGCCAGAAACAAAGCTGAGGGTCGGAGTGCTGACTTCCCTCGGCAGCAGCCGTGTGGAATTGCAGGTTTGACCTCATTTTATCCTCTGAGTATTTAGAGATTGCTTTCATGCCCAGGAACCATAGGAGAAGAATATAGATTCCTTCCAGAGCGCATTGAACTTGGAAACAATAAGTGACCTCCAAAGTTGAATTCTATAACCATGAGACTAAGGAAATTTTTTTTCTATAGGAATGAAAGAAACAGGTTTTCTATCAACAGCAGTAGAACAGCTGCTCAACTAAAAATAACCAATAAAGTGGAAATAGAAAAGCTATTTCCAAATTATATCCTTTTGAAGAAATCATTATTTCTGTGATTCCCTTATGCTTTCCATATCTGTGTTGCTATCTAACAGCAGAGGCTGCAGAAGTTAAGGGATGTGATAGCCTGTTGTGTTGTGCCTTTGCAGAGGCTGAGCCAAACCTGTTACTAAATTCAATTCCAGGAAAAATGGGTAAATTTCCACTTAGACAACATGATGCCCAAAGGGCATTTTCAAAGAATAAGAGGGAAAGAAAGAACCCAGTGGCTTCAGAATATTTGTCTGCTGGAACACTCATAGCAATAGAAGTGCAAACTACTCTGTGGTTTCTGGGTGAGCTGATCCTCACTCCTGGGGCATGTCCCAGTCTCTCATGGCTGAGCTCTCCTGGGCATCACAAGTGACTTGTCTGGCCAGGGAAACAGAGCCAAGCAAAAATCACCAATCCTCCTCCTTTATTATTATTATTGGTATAAATTATAAGAATAAATTCATGCAAATTAGTGTATATTAGAGTCATAGAATCATAGACTCAACTGGGTTGGAAAAGACCTCCAAGATCATCAAATCCAACCCTACTGTGGTCACTAGACCATGGCACTAAGTGCCACATCCAGACTCAGCTTGAAAACCTCCAGGGATGGTGAATCCACCACCTGTGTTGTGTGGGATAGGAAATGATTTTCAGCCACCACAGTAATGAAAGTCTGAGATTCAAAGCAGAAATGCTGGCTCAGAGGATAGCATGGAGGGGGTTGAAGGTATGGGATGAGAGACACCCCCTACCTGACTCCAACCTCCTGTCAGGGAGTTGCAGAGGGTGAGAAGGTCTCCCCTGAGCCTCCTCTTCTCCAGGCAAATAATAAATAACATAGAATATGATATAAAATACCAAAAAAATATAATATTAATATGATAAATTGTAATATAATACAATAATGTTGTTATTACCCTGGATTGTTCTTCCCCCCAGCAGGGCTGTGAGGTTGCTGGGCAGGAGGGACACAGGGAATTTTGTCCCCATCAAACTGCAGCACTGAGTTAGCACTGAGTGGTGTGAGGGGCCTGGGGAGCAGTGAGATGGATGCTGACAAAAATAAACAGGGTTTTTCAAAGGTTTGGCCTCTGCTCAGCACTGTCTGTGCTGACAGGCTGATTTATGCCCTGCTCTCAGAGGGAAGTGGAGGAAGGTGTTCGTGTCCTCACCATGAGTGGGTTAGATCACTGTTTGCTCAGCCCTGGTGTTTTTGGCCCTGAACCACTGGGGTTACCTGCTTTCCTTACAAGTAGAAACCTATTTCAAACACTTTCAGGAGCTCCAAACTGAAATTCCAGTGCACCTTCCAAAACTGAATATGTCTGGGGATTGCTCCCACACCTGAGGTGACAGGACAGAAATAGCAAATGGAGTTGGACAAAAGAGAAATCTCCCACTGATCCCAATGGATCTTGGTTTTCTAACTACTAAAGATGCCATAAGAGCTGCTTTTTTATTCTTTGATGATAGTCAGCTGCCACGAGGAGGAAGACTTTCCTGCTAGGATTAAAGATAGGGGCAATAAAGAAAGTTCAAGCAGGAGTAACTATGTCTTTCTCCTAGGGAGGAAAGAGATGGTCCTACACTCCCTCCCATGCCTGCAGCCTCTGGAAGATTCCCTCCAAAGCACTTTTATTGCAATCTCTTGGAGCAAGTTAAATATGGAAACTTGATTTCATGCCACTTATCAAATTTTAAACAGAAATTATTGATGGATAAAAAAATTACACACACAGAGGCACTGATATCTTCTCCCTTCCTCCCTTCTTCTTTGTGGTCATGAGTTGAGCTACATCCACGTTCATTGGGATGTTGTGGACAATGGGAATGAGCAGCTGGAGAGAAAAAGAGGTAGGGGATAATGGGGATGTTGCTTAAGGTCCTCTCAGAGTGCAGAATATTGGAGGCACTTTGGTCTCAGCAGTGGTGGCAAATTGAGGGACCACTGAACAAGAACGAGGAGGAACTGTCAGCATTCTCTGCTGCAAACAGCTTGGTAATTGCAGATTTTATATATGTTTAATTTAGGAGGGACTTTACTGTTTCATCTCAGGTAATTGTGTCCTGGCTCCTGTGCCAGGTTTGGACACAGTGCTGGGATGGGGCAGAGACTCCAAGGGTTCACCACTCTGCTCTGTGCCATCTGCAGCCCACACAGTGGCTTACAAAAGGCTTTCAAACCCTTTACATCAGGTCATAAAAGCATATCCACCAGTTACCCACCCACAGCATCCAGGGGAGTGGAAGCAATTCCTGAGGCTACCAGGAAAAAGAATAAATCTTCCCATTTGGAAGGTGATAGCATGGAAGTAACAAGTGCACATGTCTAGATAAAAATAGATGAATACTGCAGAGGCCAAATTGTCTTTTTGACAGATGATATGAAGATAGGGTCATAAAAACGCTCTCCCCCATAAGTACATCCCCCTTGATTTATATTAGGAATAGTGCCAGGAGTCATTACAGGTTTAAACACAGCATTTTGCTGCCATGTGCTGTGATGTTTCCAGCCAGATGAGGAGACAGCAAATGGAAATGGCTCACTCTGCTGTCATTTCCCAGGATAAGTGTGAGGAGTTTGCACACCTTGGTATCAGCATCCTAACCCTGTGGGAGCCACATCCAGGACTTGTGGTGGCTCACAGGGCAGGGATTGCTCTCCTGCTTTGGCTGCAGCAGCACCAGGAAGGGCCACTGGGAATCCTGAAAGGCAGCACTTCATTTTGTAGCCTTGGTGTTAAGCAGGGATGGAAATCCTTGTTCTGCCTCAGTTTGTGGTGAGATGCAAACACAAATCTATAGGTGCTTCAGCTGTTCTGTGCTGAAGGGCAATTTGGAGATGAGAAATGGGTTAATTTAGGATGGGGATGTGGTATCCAACAGGGAGTTCATGCCAAGCCCTTCACATCCTCACTCAGCAGCTGCAATCCTTGTGGCACTGGTTTGGTGCCACCCCAGTACAGTGGGTACTCCCTCCTACATCCTCAGCAGAGTTCACCAAGCACCAGATCTCTCCTGGCTTAGTTGGAGTCATTATTAAGAAGAAATTGCCTGAAAATACCCTGGGAAATACCTAAAAGCATGTGAAATAAAGCTGAATGAAACTCAGAGCCAGCTGCAAAGCCCTGGGAGATGACCTGCCCCCAAAATTCATACCAGTTGCTGCTATATGGGGCAGGAGCTCAAGTTTTGCACCCAATTTGCACCTGATTGAGATGCAGGACTCCCATTAAAGGTGATTATTAATCACTGCTGGTGTTTCTGCTCCTCTGCACCCTGTCAGACCAGTCTCTACTGCAGCTTCAGAGGGTTTGGAGCAGCAGCAGCTCCCAGGAGATGGAGTGATGGGCTCCCTAATGAAGGGCTCCATAGAAAATGCCTTAATTGCCTGGTGAGAGGATGAGGGATTCCCTGAGGTGCAACATCTCCAAGATTAAAGGCTGCTCCCAGCCTTTCTCCCACTGCTTCTCCTTTTGACTTCAGGTTTAGCTCTCTAACCCTTTTTTGATTTCTTTATTTCTCTTCCCCTTTGGCAGTTGTGCAAAATAAATGGGAAGAAGAAGAGAAAGCCCAATATCAAAGAGGAAAACTATCAACTTTGAAAACTTGAAAACTCTTTTTTTTTTTTTTTTTTTTTGCTTTCAAACTGGAAAAATAAACATCTTTGGGTGCTTTGGAAGCTTGGAAAGAAGAGTGGATGAAAAATTCTTCCCTGTGAGGGTGCTGAGGTACTGGCACAAGTTGTCCAGAGAAGCTGTGGCTGCTCCATCCCTGGGAGTGTTCAAGACCAGGTTGGATGGGGCTTGGAGCAGCCTGGGCTAGTGGAAGTTGTCCCTGCCCATGGTAGGAGGGGGGAATGAGATGAGCTTTAAAGTCCCTTCCAACCCAAACCATTCCAGGATTCTATGAGATCTTCCCATCCAGTGGGCAGTGAGCCAGGCCCTGCCTGCACTGTGGTCCTCTTGCTCCATCAGCTCTGCTTTGGTGTTGGAGTGTGCTAAAACATTTCCTGCACAGAGAGAGGAATGGTGCTTTGGCTCCCTTACTCTGTCAGGAACTTTAATCAGGTGTCCCCAGACATCCTAATTAATTTGTTCTGAGTGGAAATAAATGTCTCTAGACTTCCTTTGTCATTTTCAATCTCTCTTCAACTCCCATCTGTTTCCTTCATGGTTTGTGAACTAAAAAAGAAAGAGGGGAAAAAATGGAAAGGAGTTGATTTGAATTTCCCTTATCGAATGCTGTTACCGTAGTGAGGCCCTGGGGATCTCACAGAAAGGTTGCACACGCCTCTGCTGAAATCTAAACAGCTGTGGGAAATGCCCTTTCACTGTAAATGTTGCATGGAAGTCATTAATAACCTGCAGTTTCATTAGGTATTGCCAGATGTTAACTCCAGCACTCTGTGAGAACTGCAGGAGGTCACCAAGTGGTTGGGTGATGAGTGGTGGCAGGGCAGGTGGCAGGAGCATGTCCCACACTCCCTGTGTCCTGTGGGGCCTTCCTGCACCTCTGAGGGGTCCTGGGGGGATGAGGGACCTGTCCCTGGCAAGCACAGGGGAGAGATGTGCTCTGACTGCTGCCCTGTCTCGTGGGGCAGGGTGCCTGGAGAGTGCAGGAGGTCACCAAGTGGTTGGGTGATGAGTGGTGGCAGGGCAGGTGGCAGGAGCATGTCCCACACTCCCTGTGTCCTGTGGGGCCTTCCTGCACCTCTGAGGGGTCCTGGGGGGATGAGGGACCTGTCCCTGGCAAGCACAGGGGAGAGATGTGCTCTGACTGCTGCCCTGTCTCGTGGGGCAGGGTGCCTGGAGAGCTCCTTCTCCTTTCCTTCTCCTTCTCCTTCTCCTTCTCCTTCTCCTTCTCCTTCTCCTTCTCCTTCTCCTTCTCCTTCTCCT
>NW_008663261.1:3332-11807 GCF_000695815.1 Acanthisitta chloris | reverse complement strand
CTTCCACTTCCCCTTTCCCTATTCCCCCTCCTCTTCCACTTCCCCTTTCCCCTTCCACTTCCACTTCCCCTTCTCCTTCCCTTTCCCTCTCCTCTTCCCTTTCCCCTTCCCCTTCTCCTTCCCTTCCCCTGCTCGTTCCTGTTCCCTTTCCCCTTCCCCCTTAACCTTTCCCTTTCCCCTTTCACTTTCCCTTCCTCTTCCTCATTACCCTTTCCCCTTCCCCCTTCTCCCTTCCCCTTCCCCCTTCCCTCTTCCCCTTCCCCTTCCCTATTCTCCTTCTCCTTCCCTCTTCCCCTTCTTCTCTCCTTCCCCTTCTCCTTCTCTTTCTCCTCCTCCTCCTCTTTTCCACGGCACTGTAAGGTGCCTGGCACATCCATTGCCCCAAACCTCATCCCAGTACACAGAGAAGGGTTGGAGTGGGAGGCACTGGGACAATTCCAGGTTGATCCTGCTGTTCCTTTCTGCTGGTGAACCTGGACTGGGATCCCCTCGGTTTGCAGGGTGGCAGCACAGCTCTTTCAGCACAGCAGCAGGACAGTGATGGTTATTTTGAAGACCTTGTTACAGGAAGATGAATTCCTGTTCCTGAGCTCTGTTTCAAGCTGAGTGTTTAGCTGCACTGGTAGGAGCTGAGCAGTGATTAATTGTCTCAGGTCTTTGATTCAAAGAAAGCAAAAACTCACCAAAGCTAATTTTAAGGAGTGGAAATCCTTTCCCAGCACAGGACTGGTGATTATTCAGCCACAACCAAACACTTAAGAACCAGCCAGGAGGAGTTCACAGGAGAAACCTTGGCCAGCACAAGGAGAGCTGCAGGGGAGGTCCTGGATTTTGTGAGCAGCTTTCCTCCATCCCAGTGCCACCAGGACATCCTGCTCAGTGCTCCCACCTGGCCCCGTGTCCCTGCCAGGGTGAGTTGTTCCCTGGCCAGAGAACACATGGGAGAACTCCCACTGATGATGGGTGATGGATGGTGAGTACCAAGGAGCAGCAAACACCACTGCCATGTGCTGCCTCTGCTCAGAAGCTTCCCCCAGGCAGTGGAGCTTTGGGAAATGCCAATTCCTCCAGATGGAATCCAGGAAAAGGCAACCCAGTGCTGAAAAAGCCAATGGCACACTTTGCTCTGGATGACTCTGTTAATACCCAGGAAAAACTGAATCTGCTCAGTTTCTGGAAGCTCAAGTTCACCTCTGATGCCATCACCACCAGTGTTGTCTGCAATGGATGTCACACATTTGAGGAGCACAGTGATGGGCACTGATCACCACTCCTCAGCCCATCCCTGGGGGTGATCCAAGGTCACCTATCCTGGAGATAGGAGCAGCACATGGAGCAGAGTGGGGTCAACATCCCAGCTCTGTGGAATGAAGCTCTTTTCCCTCCTCTGCTGAGGATAAAGTCAGTTATAAACTGGCCAAGACACCTCGGTTGGGGATGAGCAGGTTGTTATACCTGGCAGTTGATTTTCATAGCTTTTTTTTATATGGTGCATTAGCAGAGTAACAAACCCTATTACAGTTTAATAAACCTGATTCCTGACTGAACAGCCTTGTTTCAAGGCTGGCTCATGTTCAAACAGCAGGACAGCCAGCTCAGCACTCGCTCAAGAAGCTGGGAAGTGGCCTGAAAGAAAAAGAGAACCATAAATGGTGCAAAAAACTCTTGCCTGGGTTTGAGCTTTCTCACAGCTCAGTGTTCTAGTTGTATGCACCAGCTGAACACATTAATTTCGGGGCACAGAGAGGGGATGACTGCAGAGGCAGCTCCCAGTGGGGCTGCAACACAGGTCAGCTTGACCACCCAACTCTCCTCTGCTCGCCCTGACCTTCTGTGTCTCTTTTATTCCTGGCAAAACAAATTTACTCTCCATGTAATTATAGAAAGAAAATAGTTTTGACCTCAGCTTTATACTTTTCAGCTTAATGTGTATAATTGCTTTGCCAGCCATTTATTACTGTCAACATTTCCAGTCGGGGCAGTGGGGAGCAGCAGCAGGAGGGCAGGGGGAACAGGGAGGTTGGAGGTGTGCAATAACAAAAAGCTGTTTACAATTGCATATTAATCATAGATACAGGTCTAGAGCAAAGAAAATCCTGCTGTCCTAGGCACCAAAGGCTCACAGGGATGCAAGTGGAGATAAACACAGCTCCAGTCCCTGCCCTGCCCTTGCTGTGCCTGCTGGAAGCTCCTCTCCTTTCAGAGGTGCTCTAGGCAGGTAGGACCAAGACTAATGAGTTATTGATCAGCAGATAATGGGAGTAGCTTTACTTCTAATGGTTGGATTGCTTATTGATCCCCTTCTCACGCAGGGGGTGGGAGGACTGAACATTCACCACGTGTTCTTGCCAACTTACCCTTGTCTAATTAACACCCTCTGGGCATCACCAGCACCTGCACAGAGGAGCCTGTGCCCAGGGCAGGCACTGGGAGCCTGGAGACCCATCTGGGTTTAAGCCTCATTAAATATGAAAGAAAAAAAACAGTATCTTAAGGTAATCCTGGAGAGAAGGGAGAGAGGGACAGGGGAACTCCCTGTGATGAACAAACAAAGCCTGGGAATTGCCTGGTACCACAGCACCAGCATCTGCTGGGAGTCCCGAGGGGATGGAGAGAGAACCAGACACTGCTCGGATCTCCACACAGTTTGCAAAGTACAAAGGAGTCCTCATCCTTGGATTTATGGAAATGAGCCAGGTAGAAGAAACAAGGGCTAAATGCTGCCTGATAGAACAAAGTGTTATGGGGAAATGGATTTTTTTCAAGTTCTTAACTGCCCTTTGTCCTTTAACCCCGTGAGAATGTGCAAGTATCTAAGCTGGCATTAGGATTTGCATTTCAAAGTAATAGGTGCAGAAAGAATCATAGATTTCAACCTTCACAATTTTAGCTGATTAAAACAGATTGACTTGGAGTCCTCTGCATTTATATCAAATTCATTCCACTTTTCAGCTCCCCTGCAAACCCCGGGGGGAGTTTCTCCCTCCTGCAGAGCCCTGGCAGCCTTGGCACAGGGGTTTGTGCAGTGCCTGGCAGGTTGGGCACCCTTTTTTCCAGGTCCTGGTGCTGTCCTCACAGCTCCCAGCCACCACTGGCACAGCCCTGTGGCAGCACATGGCATGAGCTGCCTTCCTGCCACCAGCATGGTGGGGAGGATGTTGTCAGCTCCTTATCTGGGGAGTGGGATGAGACCTTTCCAATGGCAGCTGAATTCAGCAGAGGATATTCCCTATTTGTCTGTGGCTAAGCCCTGAAGTGTGGAGGGGAATGGCAAGTGGTGATTCACTCTCAGCTCAGCTCTTCCTGCTGCCACCTGCTCTGGGCACAGCAACCCTGGACCTGCCTCCTCCAGCAGCTCAGCCCTGGCATCAAGCTCCTTTGGCACCTTCTGCAGCCTCCTCCTCTTCTAATCATAGAATCATAGACTCATGGAATGGTTTGGGTTGGAAGGACATTAAAGCTCATCTCATCCCACCCCCTGCCATGGGCAGGGACACCTTCCACTAGCTCAGGTTACTCCAAGCCCCATCCAACCTGGCCTTGAACACATCTAGGGATGAGGCATCTTCTAAGCCTGGTCCTTGAAGCTTCTACCAGCCTGAGCACCCCAAAAATGACCCTGCCTGCTTGAGCAAGTAGGATTTGGCCAGGACAGTGCTTGTGTGATAGACTGCAGCCTGCTGAAACAAGGCAAATTAAAGATCCAGAGGGTGATTTGCAGCCAAGTTACTCTTTATTCTGCCTCACTGCTTGCCTCCACCTGGCCTTCTCCACCACAGAAGGGCTGCAAATCAGTTTCTAAGCAGGGTGGTGCATGCTGTTCTGCATACAAAGCCTCAGCCTGGGCTATCTCAGGCATTTCCCAGCCCTTTCCTTGCCTTGGCTCTTGTCTTCATGATCTCATTCCCTCCAATTAATACCTGCCCTTAGACTAACCTGTACCTGCAGGGCAGCTTGCATGCAAGGCTGAGCTGAACAGTGAGGCTTAAACCCGGGGAGGAAGAGGAGGGAGCTACACTGAGCCCTTCCTCATGCTGGCACTGCCAGAGGGAGTGTCATGCCAAGTGAGGGGAGCACCCAGTGCTGGTGGCTGTGCTTGTCTGAATGCACTGCTTGGGCTGTGCCCATCACAGCTGGAACTGAGCCCCAGGAGCTGCAGAATAAGCTCTGACATCTCCAGGGTCACAGACAGCTGCTGGGCTAATGGCTCTGATGGGGCTCAGGCCCTCTGAGATGCACTCAAGCAGGGCAGGATACATCCGTGGCAATCCTTACAGCACCGAGTTCATTCAGAAAATCTGCAGCTCAGTCTCTCCTGTAGAGTAAACCACACAGCCAGTGTTTTATAATTCAGGAGCTGAGAGAAATAATTATAAATATTTCAAGCCCGTAGAGCTGTGATGCCTCTGGAATGGCAGCAGCACTGCATCCCATCACTTCCTTCCCTCCACCATCCCACTCTCCAAAGTGCTTCCAACTGGAACAGTGGCAGGAAAGGCCACTGACTCCTGCCCCTTGGAGCTGGAATGCCTTTTCCTTTTGTGTTAAGAAGCCAAATTACAGCTGAAATGCTTTGAGACCTGAAGGTTTCAGCAAGGATAATGGGTTTGCATTCTGCAGGGATGCACTGGATGGAAATACTGTCTTCCTTGTCTTGTACCTCTCAGGATGAGGATTCCTGGGCTCCGCTGTTTCATTTCCCACAGATGTGCTGAGTCTGCAGCATGTAAGAATTCCCAGGCACTTGTGCAGAGCCACCAGCTACATCCCTGTCCCCTCCATCCCTCCACTGCAGGGTTTACATCACCCAGTGTGACCAGGGAACTGCACTGGGGCGAGGGCAGGGAACAGAGCAGCTCCTGAGGGGGCACTGGGGCCCTCCCAGACCTGCTCAACCTCATCCACTCCCTTTTTGTCACTGTCTTAACAGTGACATGCAGTGGCAGCATCATGCAATGGTGTTTTAGAGCAATACCATGGCAGACAAGAACACGAGTTATTATGGAGAAGATACCAACAAGACAAGAATGTTTAGTTGGCTTACATTGTAAAACAGACAAAAACAGGCAATTACCCTGCAAAGGACACTGACTTGCTCCTAAACTGCTCATTCCAGCAGGGAATAATGATGAGGAAAACTCATAATGATGGAGAAAACCCATGATGACAGGGAAAACCCATAATAATGATGGGGAAAACCCATAATAATGATGGGGGAAACAGGGTAATGCTCAGTGTGGGCATAGAGGTCTGTGATTCCCAGGTCTCAAAAATGTACATAAGCTTCAGGAAAATCACAGCTTCACTACAAAGAGCCACCAGCCCCAAGCTGTGCCAGGAGGTGGGAATCTCCTGTCCTCATCCTCCAGGTTCTTACCTGGGTGTAACACTTGTCAGTGTGGCTGTGAACACTCCAGCTTGTCCTGGTGCTGCTGTCCCCAGGGTTGGGGGCATGGCCAGACCCCACACAGCAGGGATGCAGCAGGGAATGGAAACAGAAGTGGACTTGGGAAGGTTAAAGAGACAGACAGAGGCAGTGGAGCAAGAGCACTGCTCAGCATCTCAGCGATGACTTGACCTTCATCACTTCAGCTCGTTCAGTCATCTTGACAAGAAGCTGGATTGATGGGGTTTGCAGGGGAGGCAGGAACTCCCAGGCTGATGTCCCTGAGGAACTCAGAGCTGAGGCAGTGCTGACAGCAGCCCAGCTCCAAGGAACCATCCCAGCCGAGTGGAGTCAGCTCACCCACCACCCACACCAGCTTGGGGGGCACCAGCAGCAGTGCCTGGGGCTGAGGAGGCACATGGGCAGGAAAGATTAATTCTCTTTGATGGTTGTGGGCTGTGTGAGGAGAAATGGGGACAGAATTCCCCCTGCATCTACACTGAAAGTGTCTTGTGGCCTCTTTTGGTGGATGAATATGGTCACATCAGTGCAAACCTTGAAATGTCAGTGATTTCAGAAATCTCTGCTGTTCCTAGTGAAAGAAAAGCCCAAATTATTGACTGAGAAGCATGCAGAAAGATGCTTTTGGACACAGAGGAAATTAATTGCCTTTAAGATAGGAAAGTAAGTCTGGAAACAGGGTATGGCCAAAGTGAGAGGCACAACACCTTCACTCAGGCAGCAACAAATCACTGTTCAGGAGGAAGAAGTTTCTTCCTCTCATCAGATCTGATTGCATAACCCAATTAAAAGATTTGTGTGTATTCTCCCCTTTCTGATTAGCACCAGCCAGCCAACATGCAAATGCCACCAGCCCCACTCTTCCTCACTTTACAGCCTAATTACTGGTGAAGAAAGCTGGGGATGAGCACAAAGCTGAGTGGTTTATTGACTGCTGCGCTCTCCATCCGCTCCACAAACAGGACAAGGATTAGACATTAATCCTCCAGGCAGCAGAGGTCTCCTCCAGCTTGTCACTGTATCAAACTCGTTCATATAACTTATTTAATTTGGCATTTGACGAGCAGCAGCAGTGGAAAAGTGTCCAGCTAACGAAGGGAGGTTGTTTTGCTTGCAAACAGAGCTGGGTTTGGTGCAAGGAGCTTTCCCAAGGACAAACAAGTTTGGCAGACAAGAGCAGTGGGAAGAAGGATGCAGGAGGGTGACAAAGAAGGGAAATACACCCTAAGGCATGGTAGCACAAATAATTTCTGACCAGTATGGCCAGGGGTGCATCTGCAGCCAGGTGTGGGCCAGGCTGGCACTGGCACTGTGTCCTCACCACCCTAGGGGCTGATGCTTGGCCTTGGCTCTCCAGGTTGCCTTCATCCCCCTGGAGAGAAAGGAGCCCTGCAATGCTGCTCCCCAAAATTCCTCTGCATCCTTCCTGCCTCCCCCTCCTCCTCCTGGGACTGAGCATGGATTAGCAGGGATCTTCCGTCTTGCTTGGGAGGATTAAACATGTTATCCCCCTGCAGTCATTATGGATTCAGCTTATACTTTTCATTGTAAAAAAAAAAAAAGCAGCTTTCATTTTTGAAATGTCTCTTTTTCAGCCCTTCAGAGAGGCAAGTCCTGGGGGAGGACAGAAACTCTGGAAACTACCTTTTCTCTGTTGGTCTGGACACTCTGCATAGCATCTCTCTGCTGCAGTGCCCTGGAATCATAGAATACTTGAGCACAAGTGCCATGAGGAGAGGCTGAGGGAGTTGGGATTCTTCAGCCTGGAGAAGAGGAGGCTCAGGGGAGACCTTATCACCCTCAACAACTCCCAGACAGGAGGTTGGAGTCAGGTGGGGGTTGGTCTCTTCTCCCAGGCAACCAGCAGCAGGACAAGAGGGCACAGACTCAAGCTCTGCCAGGGGAGGGTTAGCTTGGAGATTAGGAAGAGATTTTTTCTGGAGAGAGAGCTCAGGCATTGGAATGTGCTGCCCAGGGAGGTGGTGGATTCACCATCCCTGGAGGTTTTCAAGCTGAGACTGGATGTGGCACTTAGTGCCATGGTCTAGTGACCACAGTAGGGTTGGACTCGATGATCTTGGAGGTCTCTTCCAACCTGGTTGATTCTATGATTAATATCCTGAGCTGGAAGGGACTCAGAAGGGTGATCAAAGTCCAACTCTTGGCTCTGCACAGGCCACCCTAAAATCCCACCCTGTGCCTGAGAGTGTTGTCCAAACACTCCTTGAGCTCTGTCAGGCTTGGGGCAGTGACCACCGTCCTGGGGATTTGCTCCATATCCACCCAGCACCATCCCTGCCTGGGAGCCTGTCTGTGCCAGGCAGGATGGGTGTCAGGGCAGGAGCAATGCACTCTAATGAGCAGGAGAGGAGGAGGGAGGTGGTGGTGAAGCTTGGCAGGAATATTCCTGCCTGCACAATTAGCAATGAACAACTCCCTAATGATTGTTATAAAGTTTTAAACCAGCTAATGGGTCCTGGGAAGAAGAAGTTCATTGAAAGTACAAAGCATAAAAGAGCAAACACAAGCTGTGACATTTTAAATGAGAAGGCAGGAACCAGTCTCTCTGCAAGTGATTATGGAATTATAGTACTGCTGCAGTTATCCGATAGCCAGGGATGTGCAGGGAATGCAAAGCCAGGGCAGTGCCTACAGCTTCCCAGTGCCAGGGGCTGCCTCGTGCAGGTGGGCACAGTGTGACAAGGAGAGCTGCCCATGGGGGCAGGTTCCTGCTGCTCACACCTGGTGCCCTGATGAGCCAAACCCCCAAAGCCACAGGGGTGATGCTCTGAGCTGGGGAGCTGCCAGCACCAGGGAGACAGTGACTGCCTGACCTGCCAGTGCCTGTGTGGTTCTCCTTGCCTGTGTGTCGACCCTCTCACCTTCCTGACACCTGGAGCCTTGGAGCTGTGACTGGGGAAGGTGACAGAGGATATCATCTCTGTGGGATGGGCACTCACCTCCCTTTGGGGTACAGGGTGCAATGCAGGGTGCCTGCCCTGCTCCCCAGCACTGTGGTGGGAGCTCCCTCCTTAGCCCAGGGTGGAAATCAGTTCACTTTGGCTCAT
>NW_008663261.1:0-3320 GCF_000695815.1 Acanthisitta chloris | reverse complement strand
CTGCTGCTCCCATCACAACCCATCACCCCATGCTCTGCCAAATCCCATCGTGCCATGCCGTGTCAGCAGGAGCAACTTCTTAACCTTTCCATCCTTCCCAGGCTGCAGAGGGATGTGTTTGGTGCTGATGGGTAACCCCTGTGCTCCCTCTTCCTGCAAGATTGAAGCCTGGATCCAGAGAGGAGACATGGCACAAACTGCTGGTCCAGCAGCTGTGGAGACAGAGCATGAGGAAGAAGGTGAGAAAGGCTGAGTGGTACCCACAGAAACCTCCCAAACCTTTCCCCATACCCATGGGGGATGCAGTGCCCAGAGATGCTTCACAGGGTGAGGGAGGCACAGCAATAACCCAGCATGTGCCAAACCTGCTGGAGGGCCAAAGCAGGGAAGAAGGTTTAAATGCTTTTATTAGATTAATGTGCTGTGGCATTTTAAATTAGGAAATATTAATGTGGAAATAATAGGGATGTGCGTGGGTAATTTTTCATTCCCCTTGGCAGGCTGTAAGGAATGAGAGGGCTGAGGGAGAGCTGCTGCCAGAGGAGTTTCCAATGCCCCAGGTTAATCCTCCCCTGAGTGGGTGTGTGGCTGAGGGAGCTGTGCAGAGCCACATGTTGGCTCCAAGGAGGCTCTGGATGGGACATCAGACTTGGGGGTCAGTGCCTAAGCTGACACTCCTGGTGATTAGGAGCTTTTCTGATGGCCCCATTGAGATTTCCAAGCTCCAAGCAGAGGATCTCTGCCTGCCCCAGGACCCCACACTACCCTGCAGCCCCCACAGCCACCCATGGGAGCACTGCCAAAGTTTGCACCTTCCTCTTTTATTAATGACTTTCATTCTACTTTCTGCTGACTCTCGGATGGCACCACTCCAATTTAATTAAGTAAATAAATAAAGTGATTAATTTCAATGCCATGGACCCTTCTGTGTGAGCCCTGATAGCAGTGCTGGCTGCAGGCTGGGCAGGAGATATTGGTCTCCTCCTGGTCCCCACCAGTGTCAGGCTGTGTCTCCAGCACAGATCCAGGAACATCCACATGTTCTCAAGGTGTGTCCAGGACTGTGGTTAATGGAGAAAGGGTTCAGGACATCCCTTATCCAGTGGCCATCCAGCATTCCAGGCTGCAGCAGCTGAGCTGTGAGAACAGAAGCAAATAAAGTCAGTTTGTGGCTTTGTGTCTTCCAAAAAAAAAAAAAAAAAAAGAAGACTGAGCAGCATTTTTCCACTTTGCTTTGATGCAGAGCATTTGTTTAATACAATTCAGAGGACTATATGGAATAACTCTGTTAGTATCTAATTATCTTTGCTATTGACTCAGCTCTCCCAGATAGTTTGACACACTACAGGATTTTTCCCTTAATGTGTTATTTCCAAGTAGCCATGAAATCACACAGGATTACAAACTTCCTGGGTTTGATGGAAAGTCATCCTACTCAGAGGCTTTCTGTGGGGAATAGAGACAAAATGCTTTAGTGTGTCGATGAATTAGGAAGAATGTTCCTTAGTCCAAAGGGTAAATTCATTTACTGCCTCTCCTGGGGGTGAAGAGAATGGTCTTTGCAGAGAGCACATCCAGCCCAGGGGTAGGGTGAGAGATCAGTCTTGGAGGGGCAGGGACAGATAAAGAAGGTATGTGGAGATAAAGCTAATTAAAGTGAGATTTGTGGGTGCAAAGAAGACTAAAGAAGGTGCCTTATCTGGTGGGAAGGGCAGAGGAGAGGGATGGAGAACACCTGGCTTCTCATCTTCAGCCTCCCCTTAATGTGCTGTGTAGCCTGGGGCAACACACTTAATTCCCTTTTCTGTGCCATTTAACCCTGCACTGAGATAAACCAACCGGCTGTTTTCATGCTCTGAAGCTTGGGAATGTTTTGAGATCACACCACATGGTGCTGACATGCCCAGCTTGGGGCACATCCCAGTGTGTCCCTTGTCCCCAGCTCTGGGAGCTCCCAGGAGCCTTCACCTCCCTCTCTGCTGGTTCCCTGCAGTGAAGAGATTTGGGGTTGCTGAGACATCTGGTATTGCTGCACCTCCTCTTGCCTGTTTGTCACCAGCAGCTGTGGTTTCACCCCAGGGGCTGATGGAGACAGGAATGTCCTGTAGAGCTGGGGACAGACAGAGGAGAGCAGACCCAAGTGATGCTCAGCACAGGCTCATCAGGATTTTAGGGAAAGCTGCAATAATACTTATGATTTAAGCAAACCTGAGGCCCACAGCTAGTGGAGAAGGCAGCAAGAGGAAGATCAATATGGTGGCTAATGGATATAGAAGGGCAATTTAATTGGGTGTTGTGTTTGATAAATTATTTGGGAAGTTAAACACCCAGTGAAAGCATCACAGACCTGCAGGCTGGGGAGGTGAGGAGCTGGCCAGCACAAATGGAGCCTGGATGATTAATGGTTATAAGCACCAATGTTTGCCAAACTGACAAGTCACTGAGAGTAAAAACAAAGCTGGAATATTTGTAATTGAGTTTTATGGGTGTCTCCTGTTTGGAAGTACTTGGGGAGCAGGTCTTTATTTGAGACAGGGAGTCAGTGTGCCTGGCTGTGGTCTCAGGCATCATTCCTGCAGTGCCAGTGCCCTGGGGAGCCTCCTTTCCTGAGGGATGTGGTGAATCTTAACAGAAAAGAAACAGAAAAGAGCTTGGAGTGTTGAGCCTGGAGAAGAGAAGGCTCCAGGGAGACCTTAGAACCCCTTCCAGTGCCTAAAAAGAGGGGTTATAAATAAGAGGGAGAGTGACTTTTTACACAGGCAGATAGTGATAGGACAAGAGGAAATTGTTTCAAACTAAAGGAGGAGAGATTTAGGTTAGCTATTAGGAAGGAATTCTTCCCTGTGAGGGTGGTGAGGCACTGGCACAGGTTGCCCAGAGCATCTGTGGCTGCTCCATCCCTGGGAGTGTTCCAGGCCAGGTTGGATGGGATTTGGCGCAATGGAAGGTGTCCCTGCCCACGGCAGGAGGGTGGAAAGAGATAATCTTTAAGGTCTTTTCCAACCCAACCCAGCCTGTGATTCTATTTAGCAAACTACTTTCTAACATGCAGATGTTTTTCCCAGTAAGGACAAGGCAGGAGACTGGCAGCTTTCTCCTCCCAGGTTTACTTATGTCCTGAGCCAGGACAGGAGTCACTGGATATGCTCAGACTGCTCTTCTAAGCCTCATTTATGCAAATCCATCATGAGAGCACTTGTGATGACGGTGGAGAACTCATAGGCAGAAGCACTGCAGCAGCCTTTTCTTTCCTCCTCCGTTTCCTGCAGCAGCTGTGCCTCCACAGCACAAACCCATCACCTGGAGCTCTCTAGCGCTGC
>NW_008663260.1:67307-73811 GCF_000695815.1 Acanthisitta chloris | reverse complement strand
TCTCCTTCAACCTTGATGATTTTATGAAAAATAGCTTGAACATGAGAACAGTTATCCCATTACTTGATGCTTTTAAAGTGAAATTACGTAGAATTCAAGAAATCGCCACCATGGGAGTAGGTAAGACATTCTTAACTGTGGTTTGCAGGGGATGTCCAAGCTGATGAAAGCAATGTTCCCTTCCATCCTTTCCTTGTCTGATTGCAGCTGATGGAAAGCATCTCTGATGAGGTTTAAATTGCGGTGTAGCAAATGAGAGCTGACAATTAGAGGCAATTAGGAAGACAGTGTGAATTGTCTTATGTACATTAGAACCAGTGCTCCTCTTGCTATGTTTTAAATGGGAAGTGTCTGATATGGAAGACACAGGTTAGGCAGTTTTTGAAGTGTGACATTTAAGTATTTGCTCATCACATGGTTGCCAGAAAGGCTTCTTGCCCTGTGGGAAATGTGTGTTATTAAATGTTGCAATAGATAGTTTGTGTTCTTGATCATCTCAGTAGTACAACCTGACCTTTATTTGTGGTATCACCTAATACTTGCTGTAATTAATTCTAGTGCCTGAGATTACTGTGCTCACATCTGTTTCTTTTGTCAGTCAACCTGATTAATTAACTTTTATGCTAGTGATTCTTGGTGGGATCTCTGAATACATGCAAATGGCAACACAAAAATGGTTTATTTGTAGGATTTTTTGTTTGTTTGCTTTGGTTTCAATATTACATGTTCTCTTTTCCTCATTGATGCTCCCTCTGCTAGGATGTGTCCCCTGGGGCTGTTAGGTTGAGCTTATAGGCAAGAAAATTACTGTGGAGGTTTTTATGGCTGTACTTGTGCTTTCAACTACAAAGGTAATCAAACAATCTATTAGGAGTAAACTGATTTGTGGCCAGTGTAGAACAGCAACATCTCGGCATCATGAACTAATGAAGGCTTGTACATAAAAAAACCCCAAGCTGATTGTGTTGTCTGTTAGGTTCATGTGGTAAGTTTGGTGTTTATCTAGGCAGTGAATATCTTTGTTTTGTGAACCGGAAACAAGTTGCATATGAGCCAACAGTGTGCCCTGGCAGCCAAGAGGGACAACGTGTCCTGGGGGGCATCAGGCAAGGCATTGCCAGAGGGAGGGGATTGTCCTGCTCTGCTCTGTGCTGGAATAATGTGTACACTTTGGGCACAACAACGTGAGGAAGAGATTTAGTTATTAGAGGGTGTCCAAAGGAGGCAACGAAGATGGTGAAGGGCGTTGAGGGAAAGCCACATGAGGAGTGGCTGAGGCACTTGGGCTGTTCAGCCTGGAGACGAGGAGATTGAGGGGAGACCTCATCGCTGGATACAACGTTCTAATAGAAGGAAGTGGAAGGGGCAGCACTGACCTCTTCTCTCTGGCAACCAGTGACAGGACTCGAGGGAGTGGTCTGAAGTTGTGTCAGGGGAGGTTTAGGTTGGATCTTAGGCAAAGGTTCTTCGTCCAGAGGGTGTTTGGGCACTGGAACAGCTCCCCAGGGCAGTGGTCACAGCCCCAAGCCTGACAGAACTCAAGGAGTGTTTGGACAATGCTCTCAGGCACAGAGTGTGATTGTCAGGGGTGTCCTGTGCAGGGCCAGGGGCTGGACTGGATGATCCTCGAGGGTCCCTTCCAACTCTGTATATTCTGTGATTCTGTGATATTTGTGGAGGTAACAGGGTTAGAATCAATCTGTTTAGAAATTTTTAGGCTTCTTTTCGTGCCACAGTTTTAGCAGCATGTCCCAAAATAACATTCATTTGTCAGGTTAAGTGATGACTCACAAAATTAAAACTGAATGGGTTAATCTTATTTACAGTTTACCTTTAACTTAATTTTTCAAGGACTTGCTTAGAATTAAATGGTATCAGGGCCGTATTTGTGCAAAATGACAAACAGCATGAAATTCTGACAAGTTATTGATGTTTTTCTGTTTAGCATTTCAGGATTTTTCTTCTTACGTGTTTAAACTTAAAGCACAACATTGAGAAATGGGAAAGTTTAAAAACATTTTTACTCTTCAGCAGTGTCAACGCACTCTAAAATATTGACCATCATAACCAATTCAAGAATTTGTTCCTTCACAGGTGTTCGGAAGGGTCTTTCAGGTAGACTTGTTGTTGGTAGTGATCTTGTTTATTAACACATAAGTGCAAGTAAAAATGAAACTGCAGAAATTGAGAGTTGCAGCAAACTCTTAGAATAATTCTTTTCCCAAGCGTTTCCAGTGTAACCTTATACAGTTTATACCACACACAAAAAAGGTGAAAAACAATTATGTTAATCTCTGAAATGGAGCAGTTTTATAGTAAATACACTTCCTATAAATTTGCCATTGATGCTGTTTCGCAGTTTTATATATAAAACTGTTTTCTCATGCTGTGCTCAACCAAGGCCTTTTCAAAGGATGGGTTCGGTTTTTGCTGGATGGGTTGTGATGTTGCATTAGTGTTTCCTGTGGTTAACACCTCAGTCCTAGGCGAGGATTGGAGTAGGAGCTATATGAAACAACATAATTGTGTTTTCATCTTTCTGATGACTTGCTTAGGAAAAGCTTTGCCCCATGGAATTCCTTATAGAATCATAAATCATCAGGGTTGGAGGACACCTCGAAGATCATTGAATCCAATCATTAACCTGTCACTGCTGGAACCCCTAAACCCCAAACCAATGTCAGATCCAGATGCCTCTTAAACATTTCCAGGGATGGTGACTCCACCACCTCCCTGGGCAATATCCCAGGGCCTCAACACCCTCACAGGGAAAACATTTCTCCTCACATCTCCTCTGACTCTGCCCTGGCTCAGCTCAAGGCCATTCCCTCTAGTCCTCTCCCTGCAGCCATGGCAGGACAGACCATCCCCCACCTCTCTCCAAGCCCTGTCAGGGAGTTGCAGAGAGCCATGAGGTCACCCCTGAGCCTCTTCTCCAGGCTAACCAAGCCCAACTCCCTCAGCCCTTCCTCATGTGCTCTAGCCCTTTGCTGCCCTCCTTGCCCTTGGCTGGACTCGCTCCAGTGCCTCAATGGCCTTTTTGCAGTGAGGGGCCCAAAGCTGAACACAGCACTGAGCTGTGAGCTCCCCAGTGCCGAGTCCAGGGGGATGATCCCTGCCCTAGTCCTGCTGCCACACTGCTCTTGAGCCAGGCCAAGATGTTGTTAACATACTAGGATACTATGATGATTTAAAAGTGCCCTGTTATGTGTATTGGTCCTTTTACAGGCTTGGAGGAATGTAGTTTGACCTTGAGTTGATTATAACACCAGTATTGTAGAAAGCTTTCCAAGTGCTGGATGATAGCCTATTAGCTGTGCATTTACTGGCATACGGATTACACACATTTTCCTTAGCTTTTTTCCCTTCCCCAAGTCTGGCAATCACTTCAGATTTACATACATATTTCCTGGAAACTTCGTATTTCTTAGCAGTGGCACCTGTGCTGATGTCTGGAATCTTGATCGGAATCAATAAATGTAATGAGTAGGAAGATTAATTCTCCCTGAGCTCCAAAAATATTTTGGCAGTTGTATTAAACTTTCAAGTCTCGTATAAATTTCTCAAGGAATTTTATTTTGTGGAGTCCAGTTATGGCTGTCTTGGACGATTTAAGAATGTAATAAAAATATAGTTGAGGAAGTAGGTGATGAGGGAGGTGACCAGTGCCGCCCAACCCAAAGTTGCGACATTAGCAGAATGCTCTCAGCTGTACATGGCGTCTCATGTGCTTCCTATTGAAAGAGAACATTTAGTGAACTCACTTAAGGGAATGGGAATATTTGTGATCATTTTTCTTTTCACAGAGTCATAGAATGGTTGGGTTGGAAGAGACCTTATGGAACCTTTTGCTGGCATAAGGCACTGTGTCATTTCTGTCATAGAATGATTTGGATTGGAAGGAACCTTAAAGACCATCTTGTTCCACTCCCTGCCATGGACAGAGACACTTACCACTAGCCCAGGTTGTTCCAAGCCCCATCCAACCTGTTGTGGAACACTTCCAGGGATGGAGCAGCCACAGCTTCTCTGGGCAACCTCTGCTAGTGTCTCACCACCCTCCCAGGGAAGAATTTCTTCCTAACTTCCCATCTAACCCTTCCCTCTGGCAGTGGCAAGCCATTCTCCCTTGTTCTGTCCCTTCAGGCTCTTGTCCCTGTCCAGCTCTCATGTTACCCTTTTAGGCACTGGAAGGGCCTCTGAGGTCTCCCCAGAGCCTCCCCTATGCAGAATAAAGTATTTTAACCTTTTCTCTAGGGAACTTGCTGTGCCACACAGAACAAGTCAGGTATGACCAGATAAAGTGACGTTAAAAAAACTGATAGGGATTTCATCTTTTAGATGCTTCAAGAATTGTTTTCTCTTTGAGACACCTGAAAATGATGACTTGTTATCCAGCCTGAAGTGATCGAAATGACTCACAGTAACTCAGTCTCTCTGTTTTTAGTACAAATCCACAGGTGTTTCTGAAGTTGTTCAGGAAACTAGCCTTTCTGAGGTAAAAAAATACACACGTGGATGAGCTGGTTTGACAGTGTGGTGCTTTGCATATGTAAAATGATCAGTAGCAGGAGGGAATATTGAAAATTCTGCTTTTATTTAGGCAGCTGTGGTGTTTCAATAGTGGATTTGGCATGTTGTGCTGCATGAAAAGAGGTTAGGTGCTGATAGCTCTGAAGTCTTGTGGTCTCCTGTATGATATCTGCATTATCAAGAGCAATTGTTGCTTCTGTTACCTTGCAGTAATAAGGTTGCTTTAGGAGGGAAGGTTGTGCAACCATTTTTTGCCAACAGAGGAATAGTTGTACTTAGCATAAAGAACCAATTGTGGAAAGATCCTGTCTTTATGCACCGGATGTAATTGTGCTCTCTGTGACCTAGCTTGTCCTGAAGAAATTCTCTAGTTTTCTTTTGAAAGACAGTGTTCATTATGCAGAACATAAAAGCTACGATTCAGACCTGGAGCCATCTCAAGAGCTTAGTTAATTAAGAAGTCAGTGTGTGATGGAACAGGCAGTGACATAGGCCAACATGACGTAGGGAGTTATTACCACCCTGCAATAAGCTGCTTAGCCCAGGTTTATTTTCCCACCTGAAGCTAATCTGAGGTTTGGTGTTAATTAGCTGTCATGTCCTGATCACATGCATATACTCTTCCTGTTTGCACACCCATTTACACCCCTATATGTCTATTTGTTTTCATTTGTGCTGCATGTTTGCACAGACTATAAATACCTGAGATTTGCTTTGCTTCTCTGTGGTTCAACTAACTCTAAAAATATGCATCTCACAAGTCAAAATCCATTGGCATTTTATGCATGCCTTCAAATCTGGCTTTCAGTATGTTTCAGATCATTGCAAGGAATTTATTGCAGCATAGGATCTGCTATGGATTAGGTTCCTCTGGCACAGGTTGCCCAGAGAAGCTGTGGCTGCCCCATCCCTGGAAATATCAAGGACAGGTTGGACAGGGCTTGGAGCAACCTGATTGAATGGAGGGTGTCCCTGCCCATGACAGAGGGGTGGAATGAGCTGTGGGACACACTTCCAGGGGATATTGAAAGTTCACACAAGCTGAAGGCAAGAGCAGATGTGGTTTTAGAGGAGAAACCCATTGCAAGTTATTGAGCAGCTGAGCTGAATATGGCTTGACAATGACCTGATCTGGAAATTGTTGAACATGGAGAAAGATTCAAGGATGAGAATATGTGGGTGTTTTCCTTCCTTATTCCACTCCCTTGACTTGTGCTTTTGACATGATTGAAGGCAAAGAACTGGCCAAGCCAGTTCTAGGAGTGGCTGAGGTGACTTGACTTGTTCAGCCTGGAGAAGAGGAAACTCACTGGAGTTTGCAGATTCCTTATGAGAGGCAGCACTGATCTCTCTGTGACCAGTGACAGGACTTGAGGGAACAGCTGGAGCTGTGTCAGGGGAGGTCTAGGGCTAGATATTGGAATATGGTTCTTCCCCCAGAGGTGTTTGGGCACTGGAACAACTCCCCAGGGCAGTGGTCACAGCCCCAAGCCTGACAGAGCTCAAGGAGTGTTTGGCCAATGCTCTCAGGCACCTGTTGGGGTTGTTGTGGTGTCCTTTGCAGGGCCAAGAGCTGGACTAGATGATCCTCAAAGCTCCCTTCTAACTTAGGATATTCTATGAGCCCTCCAGATTGCTCTGGTATGGCGCTTTTAACTGCTGTCATTGTGCTGAGTGTTGCCATTGGATCTGTCTGAACAGGAGTAGGCCTAAAATTCCCCAGTGTCCATTACCTGTCTCAGCAGCAAATGCATTTTTATTACTTTTAGCAAGTTTCCTGAAAGAAATGAGAGTGTTGGGACAGACTGGCATGTTCAATTTTTCTATGCAACTGAAAGCTTAAATAGGATGAGGTAACCAGAGGATTTGAGCTCCATGGATGAAGACTTAAGATAATTAACTCTTCTGCCTATTTGGCTGCAGTTCATAGGAAAGGCTTTGACTGACATGGAATATGTCTCCAGAAGTATT
>NW_008663260.1:46606-67295 GCF_000695815.1 Acanthisitta chloris | reverse complement strand
GAATGCTCACACCTTGCAGGTGTTTATCCCAGATGTCAGGCTGGTGTTTGCAGTTTGACATATACCTGAAGGTAATCTGAAGCTTACATAGGGAGATTGATTCTCCTGAACAACAAGGAAGTCACTCTCATTTAGCAAATGCCATTCGTCTCATTTAGCCTTGCAGGATCAGGATTATGCTCCCTTGTTTGACAATGCAAAGAAAACCTAGGATTGCTTACTCCTTAAAGGTTAAACCTCTTTACCTCTGGATGAATTAATCTTTGTGATAGTTTTATATAATCTTTCAGACATAACATAAGAGCCTTGTGGATTGGTGAAGCAGTAAATCTTTCATTGGTGTCAGTATCAGGTGTTCTCAGGTTGGGTTTGGGTACGGTTGGAAGGTTCAGTATTCTCTGCCTGGCTCCATGGCTGTGGACTAAGCACACTGCTCTGGGAGGAGATGGACATCTTGGCTGGATTCTCCAGCTACAACTACTCTCCATAAACTCAGAGCTAAGCTGCATGGCAAAGTTTCTGGAGAAATGGTATTCATTGTGGCATGTGTTTGATGCACTTTTGCCTATGTATACTTGCGTATTTGGCTGAATCTTGTCTTTCCAGCTGTTTTCTGATTGACATTTCCTTAATGTTGGATTTTCCTACTGGAAAATGGAGAATAAGGTACTTTGCTGCAAATTGATTTGATTTGCACTAAATTAGAGTATTTTTCTACTCATTCCACCAGTGTTGAGTTCTTCATTGTTGACTGAGCTGTGAATCTGGTTGGTTTTCTGACGGCTTCTCTGGTACTTGTGGGTCCCATCTCTGTTATTGAGAACATTGTGCCTTTTGAACGAGTCATTTTATATAGTAGAAATCAGAGAAATTTCAAACCTTTTTAGTTTAAGTGCAGTTCTTTCTTTGCCTGAGTGGGAAAAACCTCCTGGTAATTGTTTCAGGGCAATCCTGAATGAGGTGGACTTACTCTTGGACCAGTTTAGCATTTTCACAGCGAAGTCACACCTATATTACCAATTGTGTTTCCCTGAGCTAATAAATAAATGCAAAAAGTTCTATAAATGATATTCAGAAGAATACTTGAAGAAGAGATGTATCAAATGCTTAAGACATATGCATCAATCCAGGTTCTGAATGCTGCATTCAGGTCAGTCAGTGTGGAGTTGAGATATGAAAAAATGAGGCTTTATTGAGTAGTTGTACTGGCAGACATTGTCTTACTACTTTCCAAAGACAAATTACGTATTAAACAGAATTTTGGATAAGAACATTTGTGCCTACGGTTCTGTTTCAGGGCAGCAGTGCCATCTTGGAAATGGCTGTTGTTGTGAAAAGTCTTTAAGGCTTTTCCAAGATGCTGTGGTTGATCAGGATTGTGTGTCAATCTGCATTTATACACAGAAAGTTTGTGTTCCCAGGTCTTATACAAACCTCTGAATTTGAGAGCATCAAACTAAATCACTTTGGCACTTCACTCTGGGGAGAAAAGAGTGGGCAAAAGGACAGAGTATACATCACATAGGCATCATGTTCTGATGAGCAGCTTGTACCCAGACAAACTTGAGTTACAGTCTGTCTGCCCACCTGTTTACCACCACCCTACCCCAATAAGACACTGCAGAGGCTGCACCTGGTGAAGTCAGGCAATAGAATCACTCAAACTTCAACAATCTTGACTTGGTTCTGATTGCTTTTGTTTTCTGTCTTGAATTTCCTGTAGTTTAGAATCATAGAACCATTAAGGTTGGAAAAGACCTCCAAGAACACTGAGTCCACCTTACTTGTAAATGCTTATGACTTTACCAGGCCCAGAGCATAGAGGCCAGAGTCACTATTAAGGTGAGAAATGTGCTGGATTACTTGCAGAGTAAGAGACAGTTCCCACCTTCTTGAGAGCCTTGGAGCTGGGAGCAGTCTGGAAGTCATGGAAGTGTGCCTGCCTGTGGGAGGAGATTTGGAAATACAGAATCATGGGATGGTTTAGGTTGGAAGAGACCTTAAAGAGATCATCTCATTCCACCCCCTGCTATGGGCAGGGACACCTTCCACTAGCCCAGATTGCTCCAAGCCCCATCTAACCTGGCCTGGAACACTTCAGGGATGGGGCAGCCACAGTGTCTTTGAGCAACCTGTGCTAGTGCCTCAGCACCCTTACAGGGGGGAAATTTTTTCCTAATGCCTATACCTACTCTCTTTCAGTCTGAAGCTATTCCCTCCTGATCTGTCACTAAATAAAGCAATCAAACCTCTCCATCTATTTTAAGCATATACAACCAAATGACTGGCTGATTTCCTCTAGCCCAATATTATGTCAGTTGGTGTTCACTGATAACTTGTTCTCAGGTGTCAGAGACAAGTTGGATGTGGCTGTGGAAGTCTGACAAGTGGTTCCAAGTTATCAATTTAACTTCTCAGCAGGTTGTCACAAAATATTCTCAAATGATCCATGTGTAGATAATCAGAATTGTGGTGTTGATGTCGCTATTTCTCTAGTCCATGGCTCCTGAGTGTAGCATGTGCTTGAACTAAGATTGGATGAATGTATTTGGTTCCCAGCTCAACCATAAATTTAACTTGATAATAAACAACATTCTCTGTCTGCCCTGTGCCCCATCTTCCTTTGTAAAATGGGAATAACCCTTCTTTATTTTCTGGGATTGCTATAAATGTCTAAGTTCTAAAAACCTGTGCTATGTTCTCTTCTTGTAATGATAGAGTTGAAGATGAAAAGTGTTATTTAATCAATATGTTACATTCTGGCAGTGCAAGAGATAAAAGATGATGTATTCCTCCTTTTGTGCATCTTGAGCTTGCAATCCAATTTCTGGAGAGCCATTAGTGGCCACATCCATGTGTGCATGTCTACTTGAGATCTAGTGCTTCAGATTAGATGTGATTTATGCCTCACATTTGACTTTCCACATTGGTTTTCTCCAAGAAGAGCTGATGTCTGATGATGCAGCAGGCATCATGGTGCTGCTTTAATGCTGCTGACAGCCAAGGAACACAAAAAGCCCTTTGTATTACCCATGTTGTCAATGCAAGAAAATACCCAATTATGCACATATCAGCAATTCTCAGCACAGTACAAAGAGCTGACATATGAGTAATAAACAAACAGGTAAGAACAACCTCTCTGAGATGTCTTGTGTTGTGTTTACACTGAAATTGTTGCTTTATTGTGGTGTCTGTGTGGTTGTATAGAGCTTTAAATTGTAAAGGCAGAATGATTAAGGTAAGGAAGGCACTTTCCTATGCAGTGTTTGCTTTATACCTGAGAGTTCAAAGAGGTTTTGCAGCAATTTACTGTCTGTGTTTTTGCTTCTGTCTAGAACCCATGGTGAAGAGTGGTATATGGACTGTCACATATACATAAAGCCTTGGGGAGAGTGTTCTTGTCTGGGAACCTTCACTGCTTTGCTCCCCATGGCTCTGCTCCATGAGGAGATAGGCACAGAGTTTGCATTTTGCTGTGATAAGTGACCTTGTGTGTACTTAACCAAATTACCCTGAAAATAGGAACCTGAAGGATGAAATTTATCATTGGAGGAGGAGATTGTGGTGTAAGAATAGGGAAAATAGGGATAGGAAATGAAAAACTGTAAAAAACTGTAAAAATGCAACTATTTTTTGTTGTTGAGGCAAGTCAATCACTGCTATGGGTAGGAGAATCTGCATCTATTTAGTATGATTTGTGTTTCCTAGAGGCAACTTCAGAGATTTTGAATTTTCAGTTTTACACTGGAATAAAGACCAAAACAAGGTGATTTTTCATGGAGGAAAAGAGCAGTAGAAATCAGAGAGAACAGAACCATGTGCACCAGCCAAGCCTTGTAGCACTATGGCTTACAGTAGCACAGGGGAGATAAACCAGTGTCACAGCTCAAAGAAGGCAGGGGAGAAAGTCTGACCAGCATCAGGCCATTTTTAACTCATAAGGTATGATGGCTTTAATATACTCTAATATACCTTATACTGAAAATCAAATCTAGTTTTAGAATTCCTTTCTTAAAATGGTGCTGTACAGTGCAAGTACACACTACAGTGGTGAAAGCAAACCTCTTCCTGTCAGACAGACCAGTGTCAGATGGTCCCTGCCAAATTCATTTAACATGTGTTTTTTAGGCAGTCCAGGCCAAGTCATGTGCTACTTCCATGGGGTTAATCTGTGAGTGTAATCCAATCTTCAGTTCTTGATGATTTCTTGTTGACTTTAGAGCCAATTTCCTTTTACTAGTGGCCTAGTTAATACTTCACTCCCTTCTAGTTCAGATGTGCTGATTGCCAAGGTCATGATTTTTATCACACGTCCAGTGGTAATGGGAATTTCATAGCAATTTTAATCACTTTTTTTCTCATGAAGTGATTTTTTTTGATTTCTTTATGGCTGTCATCAGGACAAGGTATATTCTGACATCCACTTTAGACCAAGTAAATGACATCTTTAGAATCATCAAAGATAATAATGGGCACATAAATTTTTCAGTGCACAGTCAGTACAGATGAAATGACAATCTGCAACTGTGCCAGATTCCTTCTGGTATCCAAGTGTTTGAATTGGTGATGCTTTATTCCCAGTCCAAGCTTGTGCTTTGGCATTCCCAAACTTGCCTTATGTTCTCTAATATATAGTAATGATTATGTTGCACTGAGAATTGGCTCTGCCCTTTCTCCCGAAAGAAACTTAGCGCCAAAGTCAGATTTTTCTAGAGATTGAAACTTCTGTAATTGAAATTTCTGTATTTATAGCCTTCAAATCCTTGGCTGGTTTCATGTGTTGCCTTTAGTTTTTGTGTGGATTTTGTTTGTCTGTTTCTTTTCTTTCCTTAAGTTTCTTATTATTATTTACCTAATTGATTTCTTTAGAAAGTTTCAATCCGAACGTAAACAAGAATAAGGCATTTATTTCTTTCCATGTAACAAATGTTACCTGCATGAGCAAGGTTTCAGTGCTCTACTGAAAGGGGATGGGCTCAGTTTTCAAGTCTGAAATCTCTGTACAAGCATTTTCGCTGATGGATATATGCATATAAATCCTAGATGGATATATCGGCCATTATCATCTTTGTGGCCTCCTCTGGACTTGCTCCAGCAGTTCTATGTTCTTCCTGTGTTGAGGACACCAGAACTGTGTGCAGTGGGTCTCACAAGAGCAGAGTAGAGGGGGAGAATCACCTCCCTCACCTGTTGCCACACTCTTTTGGATATAGCCCAGGACATGAACTTCCTTTAAGCTGGTGATTCTTGCACATAATTGCTTTTATTCAGTTTGCTCATGGCCTTCACTTTGTTAGTGCCCATCCTGCCTCCAAGAAGCATTATTCACTCCAAATAAGTGACTGATGGACTTCTGGAATCTGGTGATATGAGACTATTATTAGTACAAGGCAAATGATATTTCCGTCTTCAGGTTTCTGATGTTTCCATTAATAATGTTTTTTGGTTTTAATTGAAGGAAGATAGAGAAATTAAGTTATGATTAATCTTTTGGACAGGAAGAAGAAAAGCTGCACTGTCTTGGGGTGACCCAGTCTATTCCTTTAGTAGGGAACTGACAGTCAAAGCTCATCGTTTATATGGTCCTTCAATGACTCTGAAGCATAGATTAAAAATATTTTTGGGTGCAGTACAGGATTTTTACTGGCATAAACAAGTTGTCCTTTGGGCCAGGGGTGAAGCATGAAGATCCATGTGTTGGAATATATCTCTCCTACTCATTCCTCTTCCATGTTCTATGGCAGACTTGCTTGATGACATTCAGATGTGCTAAATACTGCCTGCTGTCAATGTGGCTTTAGAGCAGAATTGTAGCTGGAAGCTTTTTTGGATGTTTTTCCCTTCTTGTGCTAGACATTCTAATAATAAACACCCCAATGAACAAACAGTTCTGTTCTTCTCTTAGGCAGAAGGAGAGTGGAACAGATTTCAAGACCATGGAAATTGGATTTCCTGAACCTTCAAATGAAATAAAATAATATTAGAAATAGGCACTGAGCAGGCCAGAAAGATATGTTGATAATCAGGTTTATTTTTCACTTACGAAGAATTAAATTTGGGGGACATAATAGAGGGAGTGAGTTCACAGGATGAAGGGATAGTTCTTTAATCACCACCTTTAGGAGTAGTAGGAAGTCTTCTTGGCTTCCATGAGTAATGACCTGGAATGGATAGCTCTAATTCCCTCTTTTAAAAATGCATTGGGAACTTAAGCAGTCCTACTTGTGCCTGCTGAAGCATTTGCAATTACATGAAATGCCTGTCAAAAGCTCTGCTCTGTGTGTAAATTGCTGTTGCTTATGGAGCTTCAATTATTTAATGCCCCAAGTTTCTGTTCTTCCCTCAAGACTTGAGCTGCAGAAGTACTTCCACAGGGTTTAAATTTGGAGGTTTTTTCTTAGCTTTGCTTAGCTTTTAGTACTTGAATCAAAACAGCCATTAAATAAGTGAAGTGGTGTGTCAGAGAGAGTTTCTGTTAGTCAGAGGAACATTAGTACCCCATACTTCTTTGTCTGAAACAGATGAAGCTGAGAAGCTTCCAGAACACTCAGAGTTACAGAGTCACTGAATAATCAGAGCTGGAAGGGACCCTTGAGGATCACCGGGTTCAACTCTTGGCCCTGTGTGGAGGAATGGCTATGCGAAAAGGGACATGATCTTCTTGAAGCTGACAACCCAGCTGGTAGTGTGGTGTGAGGCCTACAGCAGCTGTGACTTAGCCTTGAACTGCTGATAAGGAGCGAGCTCTGCCTGGCAGAGCTGGCTCTGACCGGCTCTGAGTCCGGTGTCAACAAGCTCCCTGGTATTCCTGAAAACATCCTGGAATGTGGACAGACACCTGCTTGCTCCAATCATAAGTTTAACCTGGACACTGGGACAAGGGCAATAAACCAATCATGTATCCGCTGCGCTCGCGTACTCTGTGTAAATGTCTATATATATCTTGTAAGTACTAAGAATAAAGGAGAACGACCATACTCATATTGAGACTCATCGTTACTCCAGGTCCGGATCCCACTCCAACAGCCCTGCACAGGATATCCCTGAGAATCACACCCTGTGCCTGAGAGCATTGTCCAAACACTATCTAAGCTCTGTCAGGCTTGGGGCTGTGACCACTGCCCTGGGGAGCTGTTCCAGTGCCCAAACACACTCTGCGGGAAGAATCTTTTCCTAATATCCAGCCTAAACCTCCCCTGGCACAATTTCAGGCCATTCTCTTAGGTCCTGTCACTGGTTACAGAGAGGTCAGTGCTTTTCCTACACTTTGTTCCATGAGGAAGTTGTTTCCAGTGATGAGGTCTCCCCTCAGTCTCCTCTTCTCCAGGCTGAACAGACTAAGTGCCTCAGCCACTCCTCATCTGGTTTCCCCTCAAGGCCATTGACTATCCTCGTTGCCTCCTTTATACATTCTCTAATAACTTAATATCTTTGTGACATTGTAGTGCCCAAACTGCACACAATATTCCAGGTGAGGCTGCCCCAGCAGAGTAGAGTTGTTATATTTTTCCCTCTTTCTAAGCATTAATCTTTAGTGAAGCATTGAAGAAGTGTCAGACATCAGAGTTTGACATGGAGGTGTGTCTGGGAAGAAGTCAGAACCATTTTTCCTGTCAGAATCTCTGCTCTGTAACCTGCTGTCTAACCCCTTTCCTTCCCTCATTAAAGAATTGTGTCCCAAATTCCAGCCAGTGACCCAGGCTCCATGGAGCTGCCAATGCATGTCCCCAAGCCCAGAACCTGGGTGGCAGAACCAATTACAGCAACATATGATAATTTAAAATCCAGTGCGACTTTGCTGCCTTTCTCCTAAATATATCAAGTTTTAACACCTCAGGCATTTTTTAATTTGTATTAATTGGTAATTGTAATTTAACATGCAGACTGAGCACTTCTGACCAGGTAACTACTGAATACTACAAATCTGAGCCTCCTCTGCCATTTTTTATGACTAAGTTTTCAATAAAGAAACTGTAGAAAGCAAAGGGATTTGACATAAGCCACGGTTGAAACTTCAAACTTGGAAATAGGTTTGCTCCAACTTTCTTAGAGATATTTGTGCCAAACATACTGGAAAAAGAATTAGTTTGTTGCCCATAACATAAAAAACTTTCTACATAATTCTTCTTCCATCTTGATGTAATTCCTAGTAAAGAGGAAGTGGTCTGATCTGCTTGTCAGTTAGGTCAACCTGTCTCCTCTTTATTTTAGAAGCATAAAATAGCATATTTTTAATGTCTTTTTGTTTCATTTTCTTGTGAAGGGGTTTTCTGGACTAGCATGAAACCCTTTCTTTGCCCCTGTCACAGCTTGACCTTGTCTTTCTCAAGAAGTGTAGATACTATTAGATGAGGTATTTGGGATTAGTTTTAACTGATTGATAGTTGAAAGTGGTAGAAAAAGAGGAGAGAGGGTCAGAAAACAGAGTTGGTTTTGTAGCAGGAGGTGTACTAGTGTAAGGAGATCCATAGGTCAGGACAAACCACTGCAAGGAAAGAAAGGAAGGTGCAAGGAAAGTGCCAGAAGTGTGATATGTCCTCGTTTTGGTGCTCTGGAGGGGCCCAGGAGCTGTCCAGGGTACTTCATCTTTGACTGAAGGTGCAGTGGAGAATAATCCTGTCTGGAGCAACTCCCCTGCCAGGGACAGGGAGGGACAACTTCCGCTAGCCCAGGTTACTCCAAGCCCCATGCAACCTGGCCTGAAACAGTTCCAGGGATAGGCAACCACAACTTCTCTGGGCAACCTGTGCCTGTGCCTCATCACCCTCACAGGGAACAATTTCTTCCCAATATCCCATCTCATCCTGCTCTCTGGCAGTGTGAAGCCATTGCCCCTTGTCCTGTCACTCCAGATCCTGATGCAGAGTCCCTCTCCAACTTCCTTGTAGCCCCTTCAGATCCTGACAGGTTGCTCTGAGGTCTTCACACAACCTTCTTTTCTCCAGAAAGAACAGTCCCAACTCTCAGCCTGTTTCCAGAGGGTTTTATCTCACTCTTGCCTGGCCTATTTAGATCAGGTTGTGTATTGTGCCTTGTTCACTGTATGCTGCAAAAATACTGCTTGTGAGATTAAATGATTTACTTATGAACTTTCCCATATTAATTATCTCAATTTATGTTTCCCAGAGCCTGACAGATTTTTTGGGTTTGGTGTTTGTTAATATCCTTATAAATAAAGAAAATCGTATTCTTAATTTATCGCCCAGTGTGAGGCACTTAAGATTTGATCTGTATGAGCACTCTGTGACATCTCTCTTCTCAGGCCCTTTTTGCCCTTTGTACCCTCACTGCTCCTCTAATGCCATGTGCATCAGCATTCCAGAGCGGTCCTAATCCTTGGAGATTGTAACTGAGTTTTATGATGACTTTTCTCAGGACCTGCACCCTTCGGGAGTACTGGGTGGGGTTTTATTTGGAGGTATGTGGCTTGTCACAATCAGGTTTCCAGGCGGTGGGAAAATTATTCTCCCAAGTCTCCATGGAAACTGCATTTTTCTTCAAAGTCTTTGCTTTGAGTGTGGGAATAGAAGAACCTCTCAATGAAACATTTGTTTCCTCACAATTTTGAATGTAAAATATGATCCCTTACAACTGCCAGGGATTTGAAACAACACCACAAAAGGAATTGGGTCTGTTTGAAGTTACATTAGCCTATTTTTAGTGCCCAGGAACCAAGAGTGCTTTTACTCCACAGTAAAGTAAAAAATTCAGAGAGTAAAAAATTCTGCTTATACAAAACATTTTGTCTTTTGGCTGTGAAGGAGGTCAGTCTCCATTCCCAAAATTGTTCTAGTTGCTTGAACATCTGCTCAAGTGGACGTTGAGGTCATCATGAGAGCTGCTGGGTGCTGCCTGGTTTTGAAGATTAGATCCTGAGCTGCCTATTGATTAAGTCTAATAAATTCTCTTTGCCAAAAGAGGCCATTTCAGCTTAAATGCCCAATGCACAGCTGGAGCTTCGAGGTGATGACAGAAGCTTTCCTTTTTCGGTCTATGGTTTTCTGTTGTCTTCTCTGTTTCACAGCAGCAAAGATACATTGTTCTATAGAAAACATAAAAATCAGCTTTGCAAATTGCTGAAACCTTTCCATTGAAATGATTAAACCACACAGCTCATTCTCTCCAAAGTCTCTGTGAATAATGATGACCCCCATTGAAATAGTTATTGAGTTCTTCTGAGTTGCGTAACCTACATACTCATGCTAAATCTGCTATAATTAACTTCATTTTTGTTGGTCAGGCCCTGTGGCTTTTGAAGGGCTTATGGCTTGATGTGGTGACACACAGCTCTGGATTGGAGGTTTGTGTCTTCCATTCAACTCCTGCAAATCTCACCATGGCTCAAAATTGTACCCACAGAGCTAAAGTTTAAAGGCAGTTGTGAAGGAAGTCTGAGAGATTAAATCAAATGTAGCACTGTGCAGGACTGAGATGGGTTTGTAGCAGGCTTTATTAGGCAACAGGAGATTTTGAGGCTGTCTAGAAATACGAAGAGGAGTTTTGCTCATTTCCATATTTCTCCTCAGATGAGGAGGATTTCCACGTTTTCCTCAGGAAAATATCTTGAAAAGTCATTCCTGGCACCTTCTTATCACTCCAAACCTAACAGATGTTTTTTACTAGTTAATTTATTATGAGCATATGACAAGTTATCTTAAGGTCTGGAGGGGGAGAAACAAGTCTGTTCCTCAGTCTTGTGTTAAACTTTTTATGGTAACTGGGTGAGAATAGAGGGAACCATTCTGAAATTTGGAGAGTGGCGTGTTTCCCTGATGGGCATTGCAAAAAGGGTGTCATCTCAGTGAGCACTGCTAATTCAGGTGCTAGATTGTGAAGGGAACTGTATTCCACAGTGGCCATATTTTCATTGTATTTCCCAAATTCAGCTATTTGTGAGCAGCCTCATAACTCCAAGGAACCAGAGCTCCCTTTTTCCCCTCTATAGCCATGAGCAAATAGCTCAGAAGGAGAAGGATGTCATGGAATGACTGCACCTGCTTCAGTTTTATGTCTGTAGGGGCTATCCTTGATAGGCTGACCTGAGTTAGTGCTCAGTAAGTTAATAGGTAAACTGGGATAAGCCACGTTTTGTGCTAGTTAAACTGGTTGATTTGTAGGGCTGCTCTTTTCAGAGAACACTACAGGTTCCAAATATATTAGGCAGTTGTTGCCTAACTCACCTAAATTCTGAGGATAAATTTTGGAGAAGATTACAAAGCATTTATAAGTTGGCACAGTGCCAGATTGTCTGGCTCAGTGCTGGACAAACTCTGCTTAGAGCAGAGTCCTTACGCTCACTAGGACAGAGCTGTCTTAGTGTGTTTCTCTGTGAAACATCAAATGTGTATCTGATGCTAAGACAGATTTCTTTTCCATAAGGTAACAGCTTCATCTGCAATCACATTGTCTTACTTATCTCCATGAGTGGTGGATTCTGCACCTGGGCTGGGACAACCCTGGCTGTACCTACAGACTGGGAAATGAGATGCTGGAAAGTAGTGCTGGAAAGGGACCTGAAGGTCTTGGTTGATGGCAAGTTGAATATGAGCCAACAGTGTGCCCTGGCAGCAAGAGGGACATCGTGTCCTGGGGGGCATCAGGCAAGGAAGGCATTGCCAGAGGGAGGGGATTGTCCTGCTCTGCTCTGTGCTGGGGCAGCCTCACCTGGAATATTGTGTGCAGTTTGGGCATCACAATGTAAGGAAGAGATTCAGTTATTGGAGAGTGTCCAAAGGAGGCAACGAAGATGGTGAAGGGCCTTGAGGGGAAGCCACATGAGGAGTGGCTGAGGCTAAACTTGGTCTGTTCAGCCTGGAGAAGAGGAGACTGAAGTGAGACCTCGTTCCTGTATACAACTTCCCCATGGAAGGAAGTGGAGAGGCAGCACTGACCTCTCTGGCAACCAGTGACAGGACCTGAGGGAATGGTCTGAAGTTCTGTCAGGGGAGGTTTAGGCTGGAGATTAGAAAATGGTTCTTCCCCCAGAGGGTGTTTGGGCACTGGAACAGCTCCCCAGGGCAGTGGTCACAGCCCCAAGCCTGACAGAGCTTAGATAGTGTTTGAACAATGCTCTCAGGCACAGGGTGTGATTCTCAGAGATGTCCTGTGCAGGGCCAGGAGTGGGACTAGATGATCCTCAAGGGTCCCTTCCAGCTCTGATTATTCTGTGATTCTGTAAAGTAAACTGCAGTTACACTTAACTTCTGGTCTTTCCCAGTGTTCCTGCAGTCACTGTGCTTCCTGTTAGCTTGATGACAGCTTGACTGTTTCTTGCTGTAGTTTGGCCAAGCTGCTATTTGTATAATTATCTGATTTCTGTTGTTTTCTGTGGTAGGATATAAAGGCCTATGAGGAACTTCTGTGTAAATGTTAGAGCTCTTAGCTGTGCTTTTACCTTTTAATTTGTTTTTCTCAGGCCAGGCTGTTCAGTGTGGAAATTGTGTGTTTGTATGAAACAAAATGCTGACCTGAGGTCACAAAAAGTATTTTTCATTCCTCTCAGTACAAGATTGGATTGAAAAGAAAATATATCCATGTTTATTTTCATTATCATGACAAAATTGTCATTTTCATTGTCATGCAGTTTTTCATTTCCATTGCAATGAAGCTGTTAATAAATAGTAGTTGTCTGCTCTGTTCCCCTGAGAGCTTTATGTTGGAGGGTGAGCAAGGTTTTAGTAGAGGACATTCCTCTGAGAGATGTTTTGATTGCACAAATGTCTCCAAGCAAGGGAGTTTTGTACATTAAGGAGGTGGGAGGTGGGATTGCTCTTCAGTACACTCCTGAATGGAGAGGTTGTGTGGTTTTATTTCCCCTTGGGCAACCTCAGAAACTGCCTTTTATGTTCACTTTTAATCTGACATGTCTGACTCTGGCATCTCCTCTCACTTGTCAAAGACACAGTATTGATGCCACAATTTGGGACAAATTACTACCACAAGGAGAAACAGCAACATGGGTAAAAGAATACCCATTAGCTCCAAAACCTGAATGTCTTGTACTGCTGGTCTTTATGCCAAGAATGTTAGTCATCTGTCTAGTTTCAATGTGTAGTTTGTGCTGTCTCCTGGATCGACTGGAGAGATTTGGCTTAAAGCGAGTCAGTCCTTGAATTGTAGATTCAGTTCTAGGTAATAGTTTGTTGGTACTGTACAGGAAACGTGTTCACAGAGTAGGAGTAAAAGGAGGAGAGATCACGAGAGTGTTCACTTGCACATACTGAAGCCAGATACGGAAATTGTGGGGTTTTTTTTGCTTGAATTTATTCTGTTCTATTCTTTATCAGGTTGTTGTAAAGTACAGATGTCTGTCAGCTTCTCTATAGGTCCTGAAAACACAAAATTCAGCAGTATTTCATGTAGTCCTACAGAAATGTGATAGGAGAAAGTCAGTTCCCTCCATTGAAGCAAGGAGGGCACACAGTGATATGTGTATGCTTTATTTTGGTAAATATATCGTAATCACAGCTCTTTTTTTTACATTCCTGATTTCCTTGCATGCATGGAAACAGCTCTTTTGGAGTGTGTGCTCAGATACTGTCCTTTTCTTGATGAAAAACTGAGTTATAAGGTGTTAGCAGACAAGGTATGCACAAAACTGGGGTTTGAAAGAATAACTGAGAGATTGATCTTCTGGCTAATGCCAGGTCAGAGGTGTAATTTCAGATTCCTGCCTATTCCTACTTGTCATCATTCCCAGGTGAAGCTGCTGGAAGAGCAGCTGCTTGCATTGCTCTCTAACACTGCTGTCCTGTGAAATGAAGCTTTGAGTCCTCAGCAAGCTAAGCATGGTGTCACAGGTGACATCTCCCAAATACTCCTGTGCACATGCGGAAGATATAGGATAGTAATCAAAATTTCTCTATTGTGTTCTCTAAAGCTTTCCAGAAGAGGCCTTTCATGGTGATGGTCTTCAGCTCTGTTTCTATATAAAGTCATCTTTATCCTTCTACAGCATTTACATGTAGACATATCAAGTAGTGGTCAAGAGGCACTGGCACAGGTTGCTCAGGGAAACGGTGTCTGCCCCATCCCTTGAAGTGTTCAAGGCCAAGTTGGATTGGGTTTGGAGCAAGCTGGTCTACTGGAAGGTGTCCCTGCTCATGACAGGGAGTGGAACTAGATGATCTTTAAGGTCCCTTCCAGCCCAATCAGTCTGTGATTCTTAATGAGCAGGTGCTTCTTGATACCACCAACTGTTCTATTAGCAGTAAAGGAGTAGGGTGAGTGGGAAGGGGCAGAAAAAGTAAATCCAGAAGGTTTCAGAAGATATTGGACCTCCAAAGTAAGGTTTGATTTGATGCACGAGAAATAAACACTTTATGTCATATATCATGCCTATCAATGTCTCCTCCTCGGATCTTCCAAAATAATCATCTGATCTTGTTCAGATTATGCTATGAAATATTGAAGCACAAAGGAAAGTTTAACCTTTTTTTTATGGCAGAGCTCACAACGAGGGTAAAGGCCTGGCAGGATAAATAACACCCAGGATTGTTCTATTGATTCCAAGTGCCTTTGCTACTCTGAGTGCTGTACCCTATCCTTTAGCAATTTTCTGGGACAGATAACTAATTCTGCTGAGATGCTGCCACTGAAATGACAATTTCACAGCTTCCTCTGGGGACAGTCCTGAGTGTGATCAGATTTTCAATCTGCAAACACTTATTGATTTGCTTTCTAAAAACTTCCTAAGAAATCCCACCTGGGTGAAGAATTTCTCTGAACTCTATCAGCCTCTCTAACAAGTTCTTCAAAAGAATTATTGTCTTTTAACTAGAACTGCATTGCTATGTTCTTGAAAGAATATGAAATTAAATTACCTGAGCCAGAGTGCAGTTAGTACAATAGGTTTAGAATGAGGCATAAAAATGGATTATCTGTCTATATTTAGGATATATACATGTAGTAGATAATTAAAAATCGTATCCATCTTGCTGAGATGTTTGTGGGCTTTGTTCAATGATTGGAAATTCAATGGGATTTTAGGGCTTTTATTTCAGTATCAGTTCATACAGGTACAGGGTGTATTGGAAAGTCACTTAGCAACAAAGAAATGTGCATTGGTTGAAAGGGGCTGTGATTTTTGAAGTCTTTAGTTCATATATACAGACTTTTATAGATTCCTTAAGAAATAGGGTGTTTCTTAATTTTGGCCGTTAGAGTTTGATGTAGCTGCAGAGTATAGTATAGTATTTTTTGCTCAGTCTGATTACTCTTTCTATATACCAGAATACCTTATTATTAACTTCTGAATCTGTGATTACATGAATCTTCATGAAAGTTTATATTTATCAGTCATTTCAATGAATATGTGATTTAAGACTAGAATTGGGCTTTGCTGACAGGTTGAGGAAATTGGAGCTGTTCAGCCTAGAGAAGAGAAGGTTGTGTGGAGACCTCAGAGCAACCTGCCAGGATCTGAAGGGGCTCCAGGGAAGCTGCAGAAAGACTCTTGGTTAGGAGCTGCAGTGTCAATACAAGGGACAATTGGTACAAATTTAAAAAGCAAAATTTAGGTTAGATATCAGGAAGAAGTTTTTGCTGTGAGGGTGGTGAGACACTGGCACAGGTTGCCCAGGGAGGCTGTGGCTGCCCCAACCCTGGCAGTGTTCAAAGCCAGGTTGGGTAAAGCCTTGAGCAACCTGTTCTGGTGGGAGGTGTCCCTGCCCAGGGCAGGGGGTTGGGACTGGATGATCTCTAAGGTCCATTCCAACTCCTAAAGTTCTATGATTTTATGAGTATCACTGGATGTTGAGTACACTGGGTACAGTTTTTCTAAGCCCTGTACTGTAAAATCCTGCACAATATCCTTGCCCATCTCAGAGCATCACTCCATGGTTCAAAGGTTGACCTTGATGACCTTGGAGGTCTTTTTCAACCTAAGTGATTCTTTGAGGCACAGTGACAGCTGTTCTCAGAGAGGTTTGTGAGCTGTGTCTGTGTGCAGGGATTGCCTGCACTCTCCAGTGGATAAAACCAACTCTAAATGGTGCAGTGTGGAATGGCATAGGCCTGGGAGAAGGTCTGCGGAGGGGAGTTGCTAGAGGGACTGAAAGGGAGTCAGGGATGGAATATTTTTGCTTGGCTTTGGTGTGTGTTTGTTTTGCTCTGAGAGAGAAGGCTAAACTTGTATGCAAGCCTAAGTATGGGAGACCTGACAGCAAACCTGAGCACATCAGGGGTGAAATTCTGCTCTCAATTCACTGCAAGAGGTGTAGATTAGGTTGAAAAACATCGATCACAATGTCAGTGTATTAACACATGAACAGTTGTGACTGTGATGGGGTAGGAGGGTTGTGTAGTCACAGGTTTGCTTCAGTGTCACACCTGTCCACCAGCATGTATCAAACAAGGCTGATTTTAACAGAGAGAGGAAGCAAAATGCTTTCGCAATTCACATTTCCATCATTCATTGTCACTAGCTGTTTCCTCCATTGCTTTTATCAATAAAGTCAGAAAACCTCTTAACAACTGAGAGAAAAAATGTAGAGTTTAATAAATAATCAGTGCTATATGGTTTGAAATTTTGTAGGACTCTTTTCAGCATAAAATAATACGTAATTAAAAGATCTTTCTGGACAAAATAACTTGTCTAGTTTTGAAGTGATGGGAAGAACTAATTAAACATTTTCCTGCATTTTCAAGATACAGTTTCATAGTATGTTAGGGGGTTGGAATGGACCGTAGAGATCATCCAGTCCCACCCCCCTGCTCTGGGCAGGGACACCTCCCATCAGAACAGGATGTTCAAGGATTTATCCAACCTGGCTTTGAACACTGCCAGGGTTGGGGCAGCCACAGCCTCCCTGGGCAACCTGTGCCAGTGTCTCACCACCCTCACAGGAAAATATTCAGCCTAATATCTAACCTACATTTCCCTCTTTCAATTTATCCCCATTCCATACGGCACAGAAGGCCATGGGTGACCAAAACACGAGGTTAGATGATGCCTTTGTATGGGATGTGAATATCAGTCTGAGTGCAGAGGTCTGGGGTTTATTTATTGTGCACAGAACAGTGTGTGACACTGGGAAATATAACAGATTCTGTCTGAATTGATGTGAGGAAAAAGATCACTAGAGGAAGTGATACAAATGGAAGGTCTTTTGATCATTGCACCTCTGGGTTTGAAAGTTAGACAACACCATTAGTGGAGGTAAAAGCTGAAATTCGGGACTTGTTACTAGCACAAGGGCAACAAGTGCAGAAAACTTGTAAATCTACCAAGTGAGATGAACAGCAGAAGATGGGGAAATTGGAGACCTGAAATTTACTTTCTTCTGATGTCAAGAACATTCACAGGTGCTGCCTCGTGTTCCCTTACACTATCCTGTAAATGTGTGCGTGATTCATATTTTGTTATGTGATGTGAATCCTTAAATCTGTACACTCAGTCTTGAAAGTTATTAATGGCCCTGGCAAGTATAATTATTTTGGTTTCTCTGTCTTATTGATAGCTATGGCACAGTGGGCTTTGCTTGATTTTATTTACCTTGGTTATCTGGGTCAAATTGTCTTAGTACCTTTAAATGGAGATTTTGTAAGCAGAGATCCTGCTGTGCTGAGAGCACCATGGCAATTTTTGTTCCCTTCTGTAGGCAACTGGGGAAACCTTTTAAGAAGAAACCATTTAAACTGGGAGCTTGGAATAGTTAATCATAATCTTAGTCAGATATGTATGTGTGAGACTCACACAGGTTGTCTCTGCATCTTGTAAAGGTCACCTGGATCTTGGGAAAGGCACAGTTTGTCTTTGCACTTCAGGAAACTCAAAGCAGGTCGTGTGGCTGTGACCCTGAGCTAATAAACTCTGCAGAGTGGTGAGTTATATCACCAAACTCATGGAGCTGTGCTGATCAGTTGTGCAATTTTGGGCCTGCAGAATAAGTCAGAGTGAGCTCTTGTCTGCTTGCTGCATATTCTCATTGTAGCCACAAGATGAGCATTAACCACTCGATTTATATTCCCATCTGCAAAGCTTCTAGGTCCTGATAACACTGAAAATGGTTTTGAATTCTCAGTTGAAGAAGAAAAAGAAGAAAATATCAAGACTTAGGCCTTTGTGACTTTCCAGTGATTGGTTTGAGGAATACATTTAGTCTGCAGAGAAATACTTCTCCAGCCTCCTTTTCCTGGGATTGCTCAACCAAGTGGTATTTGCAACCTTCAGATGGAATTTGGCTGCCAAGTTGAGTATGCTGCTTTAGTAATAATAAATAGTAGCTGAAAAAGGATGAAGTTTAAAGAGGACACCAAAAATGTGTGAGATTCTGGTGTTCCCAGTAGTATTGCTCATTATTTGCTTGAGGCAATGTTGCATTTTTCATGTTAGTTCTTACCTACCTCAGTCCTTAGAGGTTCTTTCCTCCTTGGGCAGAGTGAACATGTGGTGGATGTTCACAGTAGGGGATATTGTGGCTTTCTTTGCCTTTGTTTGCTTTCTATCAAAACACTCCTTTGCATTTGGTTTAAATTCTTATGTTGTAAATACAGTACTGTTTAAAAAAGGTTAAATGGTTATGCAATGTTAAATGGTTACGGTCTGATGGTACCACAGCTTAAGGAGAGCTTGAACAGTTTGTATATTCCTAACATCTACTATTAAATTTAGCACTCTTCTGAATTTTTCCCTTCATTTTATCCTATACTTGTCAGATTGTGCTGAACAGCAGAGCTTTAGCTATGTGAATTTCATTTAAAGACTGCTTACAAATAGTGATTTAGCCACAGAATAGTCAGAGCTGGAATGGACCCTTGGGGATCATCTAGTCCAACTCCAGGCCCTGCACAGAACACCCCTGAGAATCACACCCTGTGCCTGGGAGCATTGTCCAAACACTATCTAAGCTCTGTCAGGCTTGGGGCTGTGACCACTGCCCTGGGGAGCTGTTCCAGTGCCCAAAACCCCTCTGGTTCTTTGCCTAATATCCAGCCTAAACCTCCCCTGACAGAACTTCAGACCATTCCCTCAGGTCCTGTTGCTGGTCCCAGAGAGAAGAAGTCACTGCTGCCCCTTCACGGCCCCTCGTGAGGAAGTTGTATCCAGTGATGATGTCTCCCCTCAATCTTGTCTTCTCCAGCTGAACAGACTAAGTGCCTCAGCCACTCCTCATGTGGCTTCCCCTCAAGGCCCATCACCATCTTTGTTGCCTCCTTTAGACACTCTGAATATCTTTCTTAGATTGTAGTGCCCAAACTGCACACATTATTCCAGGTGAGACTGCACCAGTGCAGAGTAATCACACTTCTCTATTTCTTAGCTGTGAAACACCAGCTGAACCTCTCTGTTTGCACAGCTCCAAGTGACCAGGGCTGTGTGTGCACAGGGTGAGAAGCACTTAAGCTTTTTTAACTTGGTTAAAATTCACTTTTAACACCTTAACAAATCCCTGATGCTGCATCTTTTCATGGCTGACTGACTGCAGCTTTTCATACCTCACTTCAGCCTTGTGCTGTACTCTTGGATGTTTTATATACAGCAATTCCTGCTCTGCATTGTGTGTTGGTATCTTTTCCCTTGGGCTTTACAGGTGTAAGCACAGACTTTGTTGATCAGCCCTCACACTTTGGTGGTTTTATTTAAAGTGCATTGCTGACTAAGCTTTATGCCTTGGGAGAGTTAGTGTGTGTGTTTCAGGGTTTAACTACAATTGTCCTAACTCATAGTTCTGCTTAAAGGATTTATTTCTTTCCTGTACTGTATTTTATAAAGGCTAATTCAATATTCCTTTAATATTTTATGAATTTAGCTCAGACTCAAATCAAAACAAACATCCAGGTTTCATTAAAACACAGTTTAGTTCACCCCATGACACCAAACCCATGTTTGTGAATGAAGCAAATCCAATTTTGATGCAATAATAGGAGTAAATCGCTATGTTTTCTAAGAAAGGTGTTTTATGACAGTGCATTGTTGCAAATAAAATTAAATTATAAACAGGATATAAAAAGACCCTAAAGATTCTCTAAACCACAAATGTTGATATGTCAGTGGTAAAGATTTGCTAGATAATGCCCAACTGTTTTCATCTGTGTCACTTAGCCCTTGCTGCAGAGACAAGGAATGTGGCCCAAAAATTCACCTAGGTGTTTCCTTTGCATGTTTTCATTCAAAAGGAGCTACAAATGGTGTCTGTGACCATGTAACAGTGTTGTGTCTTGCATATATTTGTTTCTAGAGTTGAAGGTGGCTTTTAAAACTGCTTAGTTCTTACAAATGCAATAGGCAACCCTGGCAACTCTGTTATTATAATGTAATATATTATGTATTGCGTATATTATATTATTATTATTATAAATGCTTATGTTACTGTTCCTAAATCTAAGAGTAGCAGACATGATATGAAAAAGGATTTCAAATCTAAAATGATATTCATGGCAAACTCACAAGATTTTATGCTAATGGCTGTAGATCCTATCATTAAAAAGATAATTGTTCATTTAAGGTCAAGGAGCTGTGATAAAACATGTTCTGTGTTTGTTGTGAGGATTTGAGATTTCTTTCATGAGATTTATCAAATGGAAGTTCTTAAGTATTAATTCTGTGCTTTGAATTGCATTGTAATGGTGTGATAATAAGTACACAGTTGTCACTTTGCCTCACAGACCCAGGCAGATGTGGGTCTTTGGGCACTTGGATTTATCTGAGTTTTCTAGGATAATAATGTGCTATGATCTGCTCACACTG
>NW_008663260.1:45836-46582 GCF_000695815.1 Acanthisitta chloris | reverse complement strand
ACAAAGTCATGTGTCTTTACTGCACAGGAAAATTGGCCACACAGATTGCACAATCCACTATGGCATTTTCTCTTACCCTTTTTTGTACATATTGTCAGAATTGCTTTAATCATCTTGTGGAGCTTTCCATCTTCTCTTCCTCTACACCCATGTTCTTTAGCTCCTGTAGTTTTAGCTGCAGGTTGTCGGCTCTCTGCAGAAAGCAGTTTTAAGGAAGACCTTCACAGAATTGGCTGTTTTTCCAGCCTCTAGAATGAGTGTTACAGTAGGAAGAAAATAAGGTGGGAGTAAGGATGGGTAGAAGAGGGTAGAAGAGGACCTGAGCAGGGCTCTAGTTTAATCTAGGCTTGAAGCAGGGCCAGCTCTGGGGTCAGAGGAGGCTCTTCAAGGCTGTTATAGAATCATCAAGGTTGCAGGAGACCTCGAAGATCATCAAGTCCGACCATTAACCTGCCCCTGCTGGGAACCCTTAAACCCTAAACCGTATCCTCCAATACCAGATCCATATGCCTCTTAAACACCTCCAGGGATGGTGACACCACCACCTCCCTGGGCAATACTCCAGAGCCTGAACACCCTCACAACAAAAATATTTCTCCTCACCTCTCCTCTGACTCTGCCCTGTCTCAGCTCAAGGCCATTCCCTCTAGTCCTCTCCCTGCAGCCATGGCAGGACAGACCATCCCCCACCTCTCTCCAAGCCCTGTCAGGGAGTTGCAGAGAGCCATGAGGTCACCCCTGAGCCT
>NW_008663260.1:32714-45667 GCF_000695815.1 Acanthisitta chloris | reverse complement strand
TGAGCCCTCCAGCCACACTGCTCTTGAGCCAGGCCAAGATGCCCTTGGCTGCCTTGGCCACCTGTGCACACTGTTGGCTTCCATGGAGCTGCTGCCACCAGCACTGCCAAGTCTCTTTGTGACCAACAACACTCAAGCCAAAGGCTTTATCCGTCTGGGTCATGGAAAAAGCTGAGGGTGGAGATTGCAGATCCTCCCTGGCAGCCAGCTGCCCCCCTTGCCTCCCCTCAAGGAGAAACATTTCCCAGTGATGCTGCCAGCACATTTTTCCAGCCTGTAGGAAACTCTCCCTTTCTAGTGACATTAAAAACAAAATCTGTGTCTAGGAATAGGTTATTCCTAGGGCTCAGATAGTGATGAAGTGACATTTCCTTGTTAGAAATACTCCTGAAAAGCCAGCACTGAGTATTCTGTATCCTGGGATATTTTGGTTCAGCAAATGGTTATTTGCATTGATGGGATATAAGTATTTCTGGAGCTGCAGGATGTGTCACATTTATTTCAGTGCAAACCTTTTGAGATGTTCAGTGTCTGGAAGGTTGGGACAAGGGTGACTTAGTAGAGAATAGGAAGGGGGTGAAAACCTTCCACAAATGTCTTTACTGATATGCACATGGTCTCTGTGTTTGCTTGGAGTAGCTGCAGGATGAATGTCTATATTAAGTCTCAGTGCATGTGTGAGGTTGTTTCAGTGCTGCTTTTCGAACAGACTTGTTTGCCATTTGATATGCAGAAGGATCTGGGTAACTTGGAGAGAACCCAGAGCTATAAAGCATTCTTAATAAAGTAGTGACAAAAATGAAACAGAAAAACCTGCACCTCTCTTCCCTTTGAACAGAAGCTCTTAATTTGATGGTGACCTCTGAGCGACTTAAAATAGCACTTCTGTTACTCATCTTCAGCTCAGGTCTTTTCCACCTGGCTTTTTGAGTGCTCCTGGGTGCATGCACCTGAAGGAACTGCAAGACAAGAATTGAAAGGGATTGAAGAAAAAAGATTTCAAATTAATAGAGAAATCAGCATTTCAGAGCAATCCATTAGCAGGTGTTGATGGTCTATTTATTATTACCAGTTCTTCAGTTCAATTCAGTGTTTTGAGTACTTGAAGAATCCTGCATGAGCTACTTTAATGGAATTATTTCAACTCAGTTTCTGCTTCTACCCCCTACCAGCCCCCAAATACGTGATGGGTTTTCTTTTGAAATAACTTGTAGTGAGATAGTGAGGTAGGGGTTGGTCTCTTCTTCCTTGTCTCAAGCCAGAAGATCAGAGGAAATGGCCTTAAATTGCAGCAGGGAAGGTTCAGGTTAGATATTAGATTTTCTGCAAGAGTGGTCAGGCCTTGGCATAAGTTGTCCAGGAAAGTGGTGGAGTCACTGTCTCTGTGAGTGATAAAGAATTGTCTGGATGTGGCACTTGGGGATACAATTTAGGGGTGATTATGGTGATGCTGGGGGTAATGTTGGACTCATTGATCTTGAAGTTCTCTTCCAACCTTGATGATGCTGTGACTGACTGTGACTTGCAGTTGCTTCTGCAAACTGTTACTATTGCCACATACAGTGATTAATTGCTACCAGAGTTCCCACGAGATGTGAGGGAAATGTTTTAGCCTGATGTCCTTATAGTTCACTTAACAGTGAAGTCTGTGAATGTTTTCCTTCCCCTCTCCCCCTCCCCAGTGGTCACCTGCTCTTCCTTAGAGGAATAAAAGCCGTAAAGTTTTTAGAGCTAGTAAGAAGTCTGTCATTCAATAAGAGACTCCAAAATGAAGGATATTTTGCATTGTACCTAATGTGTCTGGTAGGCCTTAGCCAGCACTGGGTCAAATAGCTCTTTATTTCTCAGCCCTTTCAAGCAGCCTGGATGAACTGATCTGAATAGTCTGATTCTACACCCCCCATTACTTTAGATCATCCTGTCACCATCAAATGGGCTGTTGAATTCAATTCTGCTCACTTAATGTCTTTCATAATTGTAACTGTGCATCATTCCAGCCTGGATACTGCCTCTTGCTTTTAATATCAGCTGCAAGTGTGAGGAGGAGAGGTTTCTTCTTGGTAAACAAAATAATCAGCTAATGAGGTCATGGAAACTGGACCCTCTGTGTGCAGGTACTGGGATTGTGCAATGTCACGGGTTTGCATTTAAAGCTGTCACAACCCCAAAATTTTCTGTCAAAATACTCATGGTTAGAAATTTATCAGTGTTTTTCTTCAGAATAAAAATGTATAATAATAACATAATGCCATATTAATTGACTCTCTCAGGAACACCTAATCATGTTTATACCATGCTCTTGTCAGAACTTTGCTGTCTTTGCACCAGGTCACGGGCCTGGAGTTCAAATGGACAAGACAAAGTCATTTGGTTTGTGCCCAAGAATGTACTTTAGGGAAAAAAAAAACATCATTTACATACACCAAATGAGTCTAAATCTTCACGTTACAGGAATTTGCAAGATAGTAAAGACCCACGTTGTTATAAGATGTACATGTATTAGCCAGTGCTCTGTGTGATAGAATCCCAGACTGGTTTGGGTTGGAAGGGACCTTAAAGTTCATCTGGTTCTATCCCCTGCCGTGGGCAAGGACACCTTCCAGAAGACCAGGTTGCTCCAAGGAACCAGGCATTAAATCTTCACGTTACAGGAATTTGCAAGATAGTAAAGACCCACGTTGTTATAAGATGTACATGTATTAGCCAGTGCTCTGTGTGATAGAATCCCAGACTGGTTTGGGTTGGAAGGGACCTTAAAGTTCATCTGGTTCTATCCCCTGCCGTGGGCAAGGACACCTTCCAGAAGACCAGGTTGCTCCAAGGAACCAGGCATTGATCAGACATTGGAATAGGTTGCCCAGGGAGGTGGTTGCCATCCCATCCCTGGAAGTGTTGTAGAGGCATCTGGATCTGGTGCTGGAGGATATGATTTAAGGGTTCCAGCAGTGACAGGTTAATGGTTGGAGCTGATGACCTTAGAGGTCTTCTCCAACCTTGATGGTTCTACGATTCTAAGCTGCATCCAACCTGGCCTTGAACACTTCCAGGGATGGAGCAGCCACAGCTGCTCTGGGCAAGCTGTGCCAGTGCCTCAGCACCCTCACCACAAAGAATATCTTCCCCAAATCCCATCTAACCCTGCCCCCTGTGCCTTGTATTTATGATGCCATATGTGCGGAGAGCATTTGTGCAGTGCTGTTTCCCCCTGCAGATGATTAATTTAATATCAGAAGTATTTATCACTGGGTTTTGATTAGTCTGGTTTGGTTTTTTCCTTTTCCATAGGAATGTCTGTGAAGAGCCTTGCAAAACTGCCTGAAAACAGTATGACGCATTGGGGGACATTAGGCTTAGAAAGATCCTCTCCTAATCACAAGAAAATTATAGTTTCCAAAGGGTTTTTCATGACTTGCATCATGTAAAGAAATGTGTAATTGAAGGGCAAAATATGGGTGATTCTGGAGGTATTCTCTGAGTAATGCTGTTGAGGTAGAAATGGGCAGTGCTGTGGCAAGTGAAGCTTTTAATTTTCTCACCAGGTTTTTCCATAACTCAGCTGAAGGTCAGTACAGGCCCAGCCACACACATGTGCCTGCATCCATCCTTAAATATGGAACTGGAAAGGACAAAGCACTTGCTGCTTTATTATACTCAGAGCTACTGCAGTAAGCAGGACAAAAATTGCTATTCTTTAGAAATTAAATCTATTGCCCCATCCTGGCAAAGGGGAATGTGGACTGGAGTGGGAGAATGTAATCTCTGGAGAAATTAATTTAAAAGGATAGTATTTAGCAGGCATCCAACTTTGTAGCCTAAAAATAGTAATGATAAAACTGTAAGTGATGTGGGATGCACTGGAAATACAATTAGGGGTATAAATATCCTGTCAAGACTTGATGTTGGAGGAGGAGGAGTGTTTTATCAGGGCAATTATAAGTAACATAGAAAGAAAATCTTCTGTACATTATGTATGTGGAGATGTATGTTTATAAGCTTAGTAGATCCAGTGACACCATATGCCTGTCGAGTCAGAAACTTAAGACAACAGTATCCAATATAAAACACCTGCAGAACAGTTACTTGGCCTGAAATGGCTGTGTTTGTCTTTTGGTTTGCTAATTGCTTCTCTTCAGCAATAAATATCATGACTTAGAGCAGTATAGATGCCATCCAGAAACTAACAATCCCAATTTGTCTGTCTGTTTCCTGTCTCAGTGGATTTCAGACCAAATTTCTCTGGTTTTGTGCTGTGCACAGAATTGAATCTGCCATAATTTATCTGCCAAACAAGATGATTGTCTTTCAGTACAGCACAGTGTTGTTATGCCTCATGTCATGCTTATGTGCAGCGGTTTGACCTTACTCATTTCGGAATAAGAATGGCTAAACCAAAACTGGATAAAATGCTTTTGCATGTCACAGAATCATAGAATCAATTAGGGTGGAAAAGACCTCTGAGTCATCAAGTCCAACCCATGACCTAACACCACCAAGTCAACTAGACTATGGCATTAAGTGCCACATCAAGTTGTTCTTGAACACCTCCCTGGGCAGCACATTCCAGTGTCTAATCAGCCTTTCTGTGAAGAAATTTGTCCTAATGTCTAACCTAAATCTCCCCTGGCACAGCTTGAGGCCATTTCCTCTTGTTCTGTCCCTTGTTCCCTGGGAGCAGAGCCTGACTCCCACCTGGCTACAACCTCCTGGTAAGGAGCTGTAGAACCTGATCCTCCTTTTCTCCAGGCTGAGTCCCCCCAGCTCCCTCAGCCCCTCCTCATATGACTGACTCTTCAGCCCCTTCCCCAGCTCTGTTCCCTTCTCTGGACACTCTCAGCCTGTCAGTGTCTCTCTTGCACTGAGGGCCCAGGATGGACTGAGCACTGGAGGTGCCTCACCAGTAGAAGGGGGAAAATCACTTCACTGGTCCTGCTGCCACACTATTTTGATACAGGCCAGGATGCCATCGGCCTTCTTGCCCACTGGACATACAGTGACTCATGTTCAGCTGTTGTTGACCAGCACCCACAGGTCCTTTTACACTGGGCAACTTTCCAACCACTCTGCCCTCAGCTGCATGTGCTTATTGTGGCTGTATGTGTTATAGTGCTGCATGGGGTTTTGTGCCCAAAGTGTAGGACCAGCACTTGGTCTTGTTGAACCTCATACTATTGGCCTCAGCCCATGCATCCTGTTCAAATCCCTTTGCAGAGCCTTCCTGCCCTCCAGCAGATTGACATTCCCACCCAGCTTGGTGTTGTCAGCAAATTTACTAAGAATGGGCTCAATCCCCTCATCCAGATCATCTGTAGAAATACTGAACAGGGCTGGTCCCAACAGCAATCTCTGGGGGATATAACTAGTGAGCAGACACCTACTGGATGCAGCACCATTCAGTACCACTCTCTGGGCCAGCAGCCAGTCTGTTCCCTATGGAAGAGTGCACCTGCCTAAGCTATGGACTACAGCTTTTCCAGGAGATGCTGTGGGAGACAGTGTCAAAAGCTATGCTAAATTCCAGGTAGACACATCTATAGTCTTTCCCAATGTGCAGCTTTCAGTTCTGGATCCTTGCTCATGTATTTGGCAGAGGCCTGATTTGACAGTCACTGGGTGCATGTGGAGAACTGAATGTTTTCTTGGACATGAGAAAACTCAATGACCCCTTAGTTATTTTTTGTTGAGTTTCGCAGTTAAGATTTCTGTTTTGTAATCAAACACACAGACTCAGCCTGCAAGCAGTACAGACAGCCTCATCACCGACAAAGGGCACCACGAGACAGATGTGAAATAATAACTGAGCAAGTTAATCAAATGCATGTCCAGTTCCTAATCTCTTGGTCTCAACCTCCAGTTATGTGGAGCAAGGAGAGGGGTGAACAGGGAGTCAAGCACTGCTAATTAGTACTGAAGGAGCAGTGAATTTCTTGTAATTCTTATCACAGGTCATCCTGAGCACAACTGGATATAAGCTTGCAGCAGAAGTCATTTTTTGAGTGCCTGCAAATTATATCCCTTAACTCACTATTTTTTCAGGTACACTTCTCAGATAGATTATTTTTTGTGTGAGTCAGTAGCTCAGGTCAAAAAATCAGAAAGGGTTTTTTAATAGATCATCTCTCAATGAATTGGTTCTCTAATGCCTTCATTTCACAGGAGTGTTTCTGTCTGAGAATGTGCTTCATCAGAGTCAAAGGAGGTTACTGACTAATTGAAGAGCTCTTGCAGAGCTAGAAAATTTGGGAATAGGTTTTGTTGTATGATTTATTTGTAGGTAGAAGAGTTACTGACATTTGCCACACCATGAGGAGTAGAAACTCTGCAGTTGCATGTGTTGACCTTTAGGACTGGCTTTGTTATTAAAATCTGCCCTCATTTTGATGGTACTTAGATGGGTGGGTGAGCCAGTGTCTCCTTTCCTAACTCAGGGAATCATAGAATCCGAGAATGGTTTGGGTTGGAAAGGACCTTAAAGCTCATCTAGTTCCAGCCCCCTGCCATGGGCAGGGACACCTTCCACCAGCCCACGTTGCTCCAAGCCCCATCCAACCTGGCATGGAACACTTCCAGGGATGGGGCAGCCACAGCTTCTCTGGGCAACAATTCCATCTGTCTCAGCACAGGGACAGGATTATTGCTGTCTTCTACAGCACCAAGCTGTAGAAGAACCAGAAATCTGATAGGAAGATGCTCACCTGACCTAGAAACCTTGGGCATCAGAGAGCTCAGCACCTTGATCACCTGCTTCCATAAGAGTTTTTTGTCTTGGGTGGTACTTTCTTGTAGCTTTGTAGCACTGAGGAAACAAAATCCCGTTTTTTTCTGCCTTCTTCACTTTGTGAAGACACAACATGTATGTAGTGTCATTTGCTGTTCAGTTCCTTACTGGCCCTTCTAAATAGGGATTTAAATATAACAGAGCCAGAGGAATACAATTAGACAAGCAAATTTTCTATAGGTCCTGAATGTGGGGAAGAAACTTGGCTTTGGCAGTGTTCAGAACCAGGTTGGCTAAAGCCTTGAGCAACCTGTTCTGGTGGGAGGTGTCCCTGCCCAGGGCAGGGGGTTGGCACTGGATCATCTCCAAGGTCCATTCCAACCCCCCTTAACGTTCTATGATTCTATGACTTTGCTAGCCAGCAGGCTCTGTGGAAACCCACCTTAAACCTGCTTGGAACTATGGTGTGAACTACAGTGAAGTGAAATGAACATAATGGATCTGGTGTTAAAAATCTTGAAGCCTATCAGCCAACCACCATCTTTTTATTCTTCCTATTCTCGTCATCTGGATGATGCTATCTTGAGGCTGTTGCCAGTGAAGGGTTGTTAGGAGCAATTCACCATCAAATTGTTACTTGCCTAATTAAAACAATCAGCCAAACCCAAAATCAAACCCAAAATTGATGGCAGTAATGGTCTGTGCTCAAGAGAATGTAATTCCTGGAGGACTCTGAATGGCAACAGTTGGAGTTGGATGTGGGTGTGTTGGCACTCTATTTCTCTGGATTGCCTTGTCACAGTGTATATGAATCACATTTCTTTTGCAATGTTGATTTTAAGGTGTTTGGGAGATGCTGGTGTTGTGGTGCAAGGTAGTCAGATATGGGGGCATAAAATAATAGAGAAGGGTGAACTTCAATAGTTAAGTTGAGTTTTTCTAGGCCCAAGGTAATTTGTTTGCTGATCTTGATGACATTTTAATTTTCTGAATGTAGTCATGGTCCCTTGGCCATGAATATAGTCACAGTCTCTTGGTTCCAATGAATTATGATAAAGGATAGCAGAGCTTAATTGCAGTTACACAGCAGCTGTGGGTCAGTGGAAAGGTACAGTGTCTTCCCTTTACTCCTCCTCTAAAAGTTATAAGAAACCTACAAAGCTATGCGTGAGATTATATTAAAAATATGCATAAGGTTTTCTGTATCGACAGTATCCACTTGCTGTATCCAGATTTCCTCAGGTTTAAAGACTGTATCTCTCTTTTTAAGGGAAACATCTATGCTACTGCGCTGGCATGTGACTCCCAGGCGTGGTTAGATTTCCTTGGGCTGTCAGGTTATATTACTACAAAGAATAATCTCCTTTTTTTTACCCTTTTGAAGACAAATGCCAGCTTTTCATGCAAGCTATTACTCTGAAAAATGTTACGTATTTTGGGGCTGCTGCTGCCTTTCTTTTCATCTTCTGGAAAGGTTTTGTTTAGTGTTGCTTCCACCCTCACATAATGTATTGGGAAATAATGGTTTTCCTCGGATATGGGGAAATAAAATGGTTAATTTCAATAGCAGTAAGTCAAACTGTTTAAACACAGAGCAAAAGACTTGTTGAATCCAAAGGAGGTGGACGGAATGCCACTTATTCTTGACATTCAATAAGATGGATTTATGACTGTTATTACCTTGACTTCAGGTTACTTTGGTGATCTTTTTAGGGGTCATCCTCAATTTATATGACAATTAAAGGTGTTGGAAAACTGAGCATTTCCTATGTTATCAGGAGGAATTGCATGGTGGGCAGGTTAGATCATTACTGTGGGATTTTTGGCAGTGGATCTCCAGCACCTGGAGAGGTCAGGGCCTGCCGGAGCAGCAGTGTGTGCTGTACAGCAGTGACAGTGACAAGAAGCCAGACTTGAAGCAGAACTGTCTTGTTAAAGGAGAAGTGCAATGATAGTTCATTCTCCATGAGCAATCTCAACCTTCACATTGTCTTTGTCTGCTGGTCCTGAAAATTGCTTTGGTGTATTTGACCTGCCAAATGGATCTTTCCAGGAGCCTTGAATTGCTTTAGGCAGAATATATAAGGAGAGTGATTTTTTTACTTTTATTTGCAATCTACTTTATACCTCAGTAATCCATATTGGCATTTAGTCTGGGCCTGTCACTCTTTGTGTGCTGTGTGACCTCCTTTGCCATAAGCAGATGGAAGGATCAGGACTTGAGCAGCAAAGCCTCAAAGCAATGTCCATGAGCATCCCAGTTCCTTTCATGCTTAATCACTTCAGCCTTAACCTCCCTGATAACCTATGAAATGTCCCTTGCCATCCCCTTGTGACTCTGACAGTCATCTACAGGGGGTATAAATAGATTATTGAAAGGCTTGAATACCACTAGATTCTCGGGCTTTTGGTTTTGAGACTAATAGTATCTATCTGCAACTATTTTTAACTGTACAAAATGAGGGAGATGTGAAAGAAGAAGCAGCTGCAGTCTGTGCCACAGGGACTATGTGTCTCCAGAGCCTTTAAACAAGTGGAATCCTAAATTTAGACTCTGTGGTATTCAGGTGAATAAAGTTGTATGATGCAACTTGGTGACATTTCAGTAAATGAATTATTTAGCTGTTGATTGATTTTTATAATCCTTCTTGAATTTTATTTGATTTTTTTCTTTTCTGTCAATATAGAAGTCACTTTAAAGAAATGATTCTTAGGCTTTCTACAGTGTCAAACAGGAGCACTGCTCCTCTAGGGAAGGACTAGGAAAAACAGGAGGTGGTGTTGAAATATGAAGGGCAGTTAGACAAGTACATTGCTGTATTCCATTGGCATTTTCATAGAATCATAGGATCATCAAGGTTGGAGGAGACCTCGAAGATCATCAAGTCCAACCATTAACCTGTCACTGCTGGAACCCCTAAACCCTAAACCATATCCTCCAGTGCAGATCCAGACACCTCTTCAACACTTCCAGGGATGGTGACTCCACCATCTCCCTGGGCAATATTCCAGGGCCTGAATACCCTGACAGGGAAAACATTTCTCCTCACATCCAGTCTGACTCTTCCCTGTCTCAGCTCAAGCCATTCCCTTTCCCTGCAGCCATGGCAGGAGAGACCATCACTCACCTCTCTCCAAGCCCTGTCAGGGAGTTTAGATTTGTACATTTGTAGAGTTGTACATTTGTCATTTTGATTTGTTTTTTATGGCAATCAGTGAAGTGTAATTTACTTCTTCAAGCAAGTTGTAGAAATGAATGCCTTTTACACACCTCATGGAACAAAAGATCTTTAACCACCTGGTTGGTGTGGTATAGAGGACATGGCCTGCCTGAGAACAGATACAGGTTAGTTAAGAAATTCCATGAAGGATTTATTTTTCCATTAGAGTGATTAAACATGGGAAAAGGACCTAGAGAAGCTGAAGAAACTCCATCCTTGGAGATTTTCAAGCGTAACTGGGCAAGGCTCAAGCAATCTATTCAGGTTGAACTGTACTGAGCTGCAGGTTGGGCTCTAGATGGTCGTTAAGACATAAAGAAATGAATTAATTCAATTCAAGGTTTCTTCTCAGCTGTGAATGAGTTAGAACATTATGCACAGAAAACACATGGATGTTGTGTGGCTGCTAATCAACAGTTTCCTTCTAAATCTTTGCACTAGACTGAAAATGAGTCTCTAAATTATAGAATCCTCAAGGTTGGAGGAGACCTCTAAGATTATTAAGTCCAACCATTAACTGAATGTAGAGGACAGTATGAAATGGGCAGTGAGACTGCAGCTTTGTGTGTCTATTATACTGAAATGAAGCCCTGGAGATACACCTGTTAGCTGAGATACACCCTGTTAGCTCTACCTAACACACTATAGCTGGTGACCAGGCCCTGAAGCACCACTAAGAAAAAATATTACCTTGACTTCTGCTTACTTTGGTGATCTTTTATGGGTCATCCTTCAATTCATATGAAAATTAAAGGTGTTGCAATTCAAGATTTTAAGGCCAAGTAACTGTAAAAAATTCTGTACCCTTGAATGTTTTCAAGTTCACTTTTGAGGATGGTGTGAGAACCTGCATGTAACTTCTCATTTGGGCTGAACTGACATAACATCTGTTTGTCCCAGCTGAGGATCTGCCCTGTGTTCCCCAATACAGCCTGACAGGAGCACCAGGCACTGGAGCTGAAAATTAAAGACATGGTGTCATTCTTAGCCAGTGATGGAGAACGAGCAAATGGTCACCATGGACTCTTGAATTCCCAGATTTTTCTTAAGAGGGCATTGGGGAACCACAGAGACTTTTTACACATCCCCTTCTGGAGGGCAAACATTTGTGATAGATCAAAAAATGGCTTTTCCTTACCAGTTAGTGGGAGTGAGTTAAGGTTTATATAGATAATATTGAAAGAATCTTTTAACCACAGCACAGCACAAAACCTCCTTCAAGTTCTGAATTACCTGAAGAATGAAATTAGTTTTCTGCATTTCCCTTTTTTGGATATCTGAAACCAGGACATGTAAGGGAAATAAAATTAGGTGTTACAGTTCTGTATAGTCTAGCATTGAACTTCAGATTGTGTGTGGCATAGCAATTAAAATTCTGCTCTTCCTGGAGACTGCTGGCAGGTTTATCTGCTCAAAATAACGAATCAGTTATAGTGTCCATGTGGAAATGGTGACTAGGAAATGTGGATAACTCCAGGTTGTTGCTGATCACAGAATCACAGAATTGCTTAAGCTGGAAAAGACCACCAAGTTCATCGAGTCCAACGTGTGACCAATCTCTACCTTGTCAACTAGACCAGAGCATGCAGTGCCATGTCCAGTGGTTCCTTGAACACCTCCAGGGTTGGTGACTACACCACCTTCCTGGACAGCACATTACAATGTCTGACAGCCCTTTCCATGAAGAAATTCTTCCTGATGTCCAACCGGAACCTCCCCTAGCACAGCTTGAGGCCATTTCCTCTTGTCGTGTCACTTGTTCCCTGGGAGCAGAGCCTGACCCTCAACTGGCTGTACCTCCTGTCAGGGAGCTGTAGAGAGCAAGAAGGTTCTCCCTGAGCCTGCTTTACTCCAGGCTGAGACCCCACAGCTCCCTCAGCCTCTCCTCCTATGACTGACTCTCCAGCCCCTTCCTCAGATCCGTTCCCTGCTCTGGACACTCTCAGCCCCTCAATGTCTCTTGCACTGAGGGCCCAGAACTGGACACAGCACTGGAGGTGCCTCAGCAGTGCCAGCACAGAGGGACAGTCACTGCCCTGGTCCTGCTGCCATACTAGTGCTGATCCAAGCCAGGATGCTCTTGGCCTTCTTGCCCACCTGGGCACACCTGGGCTCAGTATTTGTTCTTTGAAGACTTAAGGGTCCCTCGTGTGCAAGATAGGTATTGGTGAGTTATGCTGTGTAGTTCAGTAGTTAATCTTGCAACAGCTGTGACTGAGATGGTAACACATAGGGACATTTTTAAGGTTATTTTAAAATATTTGCAAGTAACCTGGAAGGTTTAGAAGAGGAATTTGTGCTGAGTAGCCTGGAAGGTTTAAAACAGAGGTTTGCACTGGAGAGAAGTAGCAGCAACAGTGAAATAAAAATGTGTTTTCTAGGCAGTGAATTTTACTTTCAAATTCAGAATACTTGTTTTGTAGGGTGATAAGCTTTCAAGTTTTTCTAATGGAAAGATAATTGGAATGGAAGAACTGCTTCAAGATGAAATGAATTCCTTTATCCTGGTGTGTGAAGAGTGTTGGGTCAGCAGCTTGAGGTCAGATTTGGGGGGTTAACTTTTGTTCAATAGATGCAAATGTATTTTTAACATGTATTCTAGAGTTGGTATGAATTGTGTCACTTGGCATAGATTTATTCACATAAACCAGAATGCACATAGGCCTGCACAAATGTTGACAAAGTTTAAGTGGAGATCTTTCAATTTATTTTTCTATTTCCTTTTATGTTTATGTTGGCATTTCACTCATCTGTAAATAGAAAATCTTTCACTCTGAAAGTCGTTTCGAACTTAGATTAACTGTCCATGAAATTTATAAATTAGAGTTCTGTGAATAACTTCTTTTTTTAAACCATGTTCCACATACTCCTTATATTTTGCACTTTTGTTCATTAAATTGAAAGATGACTGTAGGGACCAATACAAATAAGATGGGAACAGTTATTCATTAGCTTGCATTAGTTCTACTGCACACTGCTTTTCTTCCATCCTCAGTTCTTCTCTCTGCTTCCTTAAG